>NC_081448.1:8530652-8543297 GCF_007210705.1 Tigriopus californicus
CACCCCCCCCGGGTTTTTGGTCAAGAAACTGTAGGCATTAGATATTTGCACTGTTCATGGCCGTCGGTAAGTTTACAAGAAAATTACCCTCTGAACTCATTGGTATATACAGAACACTTTACATCGTCACCGATTTTACGTTTTCTACTTTACGGACGTGACTGAGTTGAGCGTTCTATGCATCATCCCTCGGTCACTTTTTATTTGAAGCATCTTGATTGTTTGAATAGCAAAACAGGTGAATCGTTGACTAAGAAGGAGGAATGGAGCGTCTCCTTCTCACATCTTTTCGCCTCTCCCAATATTCAAAATTGGTCCAGAGGAAGTGAAGGAGCTAGTTACGTGCGTAGATCTGAAAGGCTTTGTGTCCATCTCGTCATGCATAATACTCCAGTACAAAAAGAGAAGCGGCACAACGCTAACAGGCCGACCAGAAGCAAGTGGTTAGAAAAAACGTCATTCAAGGTCGGCATGGTCGGATTTCATGGGATGCAAGGAAGAGTATTGAGCTTCTTGAATGTCCTCTTAATGCATTGAGGTCACAACGGTTGTGAACTTCTACAGTGTACCACTACTCCTAGATTCTCTCTGCGTACATATCGTCCAAGTTCAACGACAAAGACGAGTTCGGAGCAAAGAGTCGCTTTAGAAGTGGATTCGAAACACAAGCACGCCACACGTAGGGGGCTTTTGACATTTATGGGAAAATGCTCACTTGGGTCACAAGGTCGTTAGACATTTACATTTTGAATACAGATTGGATTGTATAGCAACAGTGCGGTGTTTGGAGCTCGTTGAATGCTCCAATCATATGGCGAACTCCTCTCAGGATATGAACTCCCCTTAGGATTCAGTGCCATTTTTCGGTTTCATACTCACTAATGACTCTTGATATCGCCAATTTAGTACTCAAATCAAGGACCTCAGTTGAGTACTTAAACTAAGTGCCATCACATTCTACGTTTTGCCAATGACAGTACGGTCGGATCTATGTTTGGCGTCAGCTCAACCCCTATCGAAAGTGAGTGCAAATTGGTTGCATTTTCGTTTGAGAGTTGCAAATCACCTTCTGACGGACTCTGTACTCGCTCAATTGCTTGATCGTGCTTTTTAAATAATCAAGAGGTTTCTTCCAACATGTCATTTTGATTTCAATGAGACGAAATAGGAAAGAGACGCTCTTGATTATTTTTCATATATGTGATTATTGTCATATTCTCCTCACAACAAGGCAAGCCGATTCATCCATGCCCTTCAAAAAAGAAGAAGCTTCAATGGCATGGACCATTTTGGTCGATGTATGCTATATGTAGCTGCTTGCATAAAATCTTGGTCGGATTCCATCCGTCAGAGTCGAGTCTCCCAATCAAAATCAAGAAAAATACGGATTATTGTCAATTTTGGTCTTCCTCAATATTTGTATTGTAGGTCACAAGAATATGATCGGTTAGGCTTCTCTCACCAACATTGTTTAAAGCTGGTAAGATTTTGACACAGATAACTGTCGTCGGATTATATAGATTTTGAGGAATCTTGTAATAAAGTTGTCATTACTTAAAAATAAAGCCTCAATTGTGTTGGTTCAATACAGAAAATGTCTACTACTCTTTTTTGAACTACCGTTAAATTAGGAAATTTGAGCAAGCTCCAGATTCACCTTCCCCATAAGAGGTCATATTTAAGACAGTATCTGATAACTGTCGATCCAATTGGACGCTGGGGCTTAAAGAATGCCGTAGGAAACCTTTGGTCACTCGACTTTATCTTCCTTGAGATCTTTATGAGCTTGTGAATCAGATACCCGAATTCGACCATTTCCTCTTCGAGTTCGTTGCTTCGTTCGTTGGTTCGTCCGTGCATTCACTCCTACTCGTCACTTAGGAGCTTTTGTGAAGAGAAGAGTACCTTTCCAGCACAAGGAGACAGGCGAGCGTTCGCTTGTTTGTGTCCCCTCTTTGGTTCGTTCGTTCCACGCAAAGGTGCATTCAGGGACCAATGAGGAGCAAGAATATGTACATGCGCCCCATTAACTTTGGTCGAGATTCTTTTCTCTGAACGGAGAAGACGCATGAGCATCATCTTTGCCCCCCAGTACTTTCAGGAACCCAACACATGGCCATGTGAATGGCACCTCGTAGTTAAAGAGTAAGCGTGCTGTTGTTTTTATTGTTGTTGTTGCTCTTGCCGTTGCTCTTGCTGTAGTGCTGGATGGATTTACGTAGCATGAACATAGACTGATGCTTCGGTTGCCCCTCAGGAGGGGGGTTTGAGGAAAAGGGGATGAGCGTCTACCCAGAGTACATGTGTGTAGGTAGGTACAACCAACGTATGCGTCTTAACGTCTATCTTCTTTGCGTATGCGTACGTACCGTACATACGTGGAGGGGAATTTGTCTCGGTGAGAAGACGAAGACGCTCGAAGAAAGGGAACCCGTGAAGAAGCTACGATCTCTTCCACGAGGGTCCTTTTTGTTTGAATATAAATATGAGTCGTCCAACTTAATCCATGTCACTTCACCATTGCATCTCTTGACATCAAGACAAGCAGCATTTCCTCCAGTTCCACCATGAATCCTATGTTCGCAGTCCTAGGTGAATATTCTGTCTTGACCTCTTTCGTGATATCCAGTGCAGTGTGTTCCAGAGTGGTAGGAAACGTAGGAGCAACATGGGAACAATAACAGCCACAGAAGAGGCATTTTGAAATTACGCCCGGGAACAGGAGGACCTCAGCGATGGCATCGCCTCGGTTCCAAGAGCGTTCCTTTGATCCACGTGGATGTTGTTGTTGGAGTCGTCCATTCTTTGGTTTTGTCCTTCCATCCTCTGTCCTTTTCCCCATTCCAGAACAAACCACCCGATCCTTAACCCTCGTCCCTTTTGTCTCTTTTCTACCCTTTAGCTCTTGCTCTCACCGTCGTGAGCGGCCAAAGAGGACGAGCCTCCAACGGTTATGGCGCTCCCCCGGCAGCAGCCCCCCAACCTCAGTATAACCAACAGCCTTTGGCTCAAGAGCCCCAAGCTCAGTATGGTCAACAAGCTCAGGCTTCGTCTCTGTCCGAGAGCCAACATGGTGGAGACCACCAAGGGTTGGACTGGCTCCTTGAGTCCGTCCCTGGACAACCTGGAACTGATTATCCCATTTATGCCGATGCCTCTCAATTCGATTTTGACTGCAACGGTCAAACCCAAGGTGAGTGAACAAATTCCCTGTTTCAATCATGCCTGACCCATTGATTAGGGATCTTGGCCCTAAAGAAAGAGAAAAGCATATTTTCTGGACGATCCCTTAAGACCGCCGTCGACCGGTGTTTTTGATTCCCTTCGAAAGTCAAAGTTTAAGTTACGCCACCAAAGCAAGAAAAACAATTTCGTTCTCACATGTTTTTGGAAACCAGGGCATCTACCACAAACCCTCTTTAGTCACCATCTTTAGCTCAATCTACTTCCGCTTTGGAGGAGGTAGACAATGCGTACTACCAGAAGCTGGTATTGCAGGTTCATGGTTAATCCTGTAGATGATGATCTCAATCTAATAATCGTGAGGGCAATTTTCCGGTTGAGCCATTGACAAAACATAGTGCTTTGACATTGTTGACACTTGAATTCAAGGCCACTATTGCTTGAGCAAACGTATGGATAACCACAGTTGAAGGAAAAGTTGAACAGATAACCAATCGAGACCATCTTTTTGCAGGGAGCTTTGATTTATCTACCCGTATGAGAATGTTGATCTTCGTTTTCAGGTTATTATGCTGACCCTGCCGCTCAATGCCAAGCTTTCCACGTGTGCTTGGAGACTGACCAACCCGGTGTTTTGAGGGCCGAATCTTTCTTGTGTCCCAATGGAACCATTTTCAACCAGGAGTATCTTATTTGCGATTGGTGGTTCAACTTCGATTGCTCTCAAGCTCAGTCTCTGTACTCGGTCAATGATCAGATTGAAGCCGAAAGACAACAAGCCACCAAATCGCAAGCTAACAACAACAACAACAACAACTATACCCCCAGCAACGGCAACAATAACAACAACTTCAACAACAACAATAACAACAACTTTGGATCCGCCTCCAACAACAACAATAACTACGCTTCTCCCGCGCAAGCCACCTATGGAGGCAAATAGATGTATAGAATGACTTCATGGAGGACAACTCGTCCTGTCTTTCCCAATCCATCGAACCCTGTCTCCCGGTGCTAAAAATCTGGGCTGGTATCAGTTTCTTATCGCTGCTTTCATACTTCATTCGTGGTTGAGTTTCTTCCCCAATGCTGCTCGTTAAAACCAAGTGAATTGGTTTTGTCAGACAAAATGGTTTCGTTGTGGTTAACTTATGTATTCTATTGCCTTGAATTCTTCTCCTAAATTATTTGGGTTTATTATGTGGGTGATTATATCTTTCAAATCTGACGACTTCTCCGACTTGAATTGACACGTATTTCTTCACTCAACGTACCCCGTGTGCGTCCTACATGAGTGAGTGACGAAGGAGATGCCCTCATCATTGATGAAGTCTTCTGATTCTTTTTGTCAACTTTCATAATGGATCTCTGTGCAATGATGTTTCAATAAAAGAAAAATGCATTCAAAACGGTCTGTCTGTCAATTGAACACTTAGACAAAAACGACGGGGAATCAAGAATAGAATAGACCAGGCTTACATATAACTTTAGAATGTAAAATACTTTCAACATCATATTATTTGAGCTGTTGAATTCAGTTGTGCTCGCCTTATCCGCCGTTTTGGAATGTTTTAGGGCAGACCATCGTGGCATCATATGGACTTGCGCCTCCGCGGACAGATCTCTTGAAGAGGCTCAGATCAACATGGACTATACTGTGAACCGTAACATATGAGGGACCAATCTCTTTCTGTGTTTCTTTATTTCGATCTCGATTAATAACATTTCAGTAAAAGTGTTTTGAAATCATATGACAAGAGTTCAAGTTTCCTCAGTTGCCTGAGTGAAATGAAGAATTAAATGGCACTCTGTAATGAGTATTTTCGTTTTAGTTTTTGAGTCATTACAATTCCACAATCTTAAAATGTAATGGGATTACAGTTACTTATCGAAAAGAAGGAACAAAATACTGTAATTTCGTTACTACTGCCCTGCAAACTAAGTGGTTGATCCGGACAGTGAAACTCTTTCCCCGGGCCTCAACCAACGGTGGTTAAGTGGTAAATTTCCTTAAATCCTAAGAAGTGTCTTCAAGAGGTTGCCACATCTACCACTTCAATTCGGACAACAGCTGCCCCTTATCATTTGGGACTCGGGATGGAAAGACCACTGAGAAGCGGACGATGCTCCTATCAACAACCAAGATGAGGGAAAACCGCTTTATCCGTATCTGCTCCGGCCCACATATCAGTATCAAATTCGGATTTTTTTACTAGAACAAGTGACCCTTCCCCCACCCAGAATTGCCTCACCTAGACTAATGAATTTGCAACGTATCAACTAAAAAAAATATCAGCGGTCCCCTGGTTGGTAGCCGTCGCATCATAACGTTCGACAACAGACATTATCACGTAAACCAGGAGACCTAAACCCCACGTATTCAAATGTTGTTACAGGACAACAATCTACCCAGCAACAACCTGAAGATAATTTTGTATAAAAATCGGATTTTTTACGGTTAGAAGGGATGGTGCAGACTTTGCTGGCACTTGTGCAGTCAAAGACCCTGCCAACCTGAAAGGTATCTATCTCAATATCCATTGCCTCATTTCTAAAGATAACTCTTCCAAGATTAAAATGCTTGAAGAATTAAGCGAAACTAATGATATTTCTTTTATCTCTCTAACAGAGACCTGGCTGAGAACGGGGGTACTAGACGAAGAAATTGCTATGAAATAATTCACTGTTATTCGATGTGATAGAATTAGGCTGTCCAACACAATATTTCCTCATGCTGGAGTTTGTTTATATATCCGCAGTTATCTACAGACCTCGCATGTCTCGATGTCTAATAGTGAGGTCGAAGTCTTGATATGTCATGTGAAATCTAAAGATCTGTCTATTGTGACGATTTATAGACCACCGTCGTGCTCCGATAAAAAATTTGGCGAAGCAATGGACTTTACAGAAAAGGAATTAAAGAAGGAAGCATGTTCCAGAGTGCTAATTTTGGGTCATTTTAATTTCCCTTCTGTTGTTGTGGAATGGCAACCCACGCCTCTTGGCCACATTCCGATATCAAAATCGGCTTCAAAGGCATACGGAAGGTTGGAAGATTTCATGCTTGATTTTAATCTTTCACAACATGTTAGTATCCCAACTAGGGAAGATAATATTCTAGATCTAGTGTTTGCGAACAGCCCTGGACTGGTTGGCAAAGTATCTGTGTCCCCCAGTAAAATGTCTGACCACAATCCTATTGAAATATGTACAACGGTAGGAGAAGAGGTAAAAGGACCTCTTCAATTAGAGAAATGGAAGAAAATAGGGTTAGCTAGATATGCGTTTCATGAAAGTCATTGGGAAGGAATAATACGCATGATCAGTAATATTGATCTCGTTTCCATTCTGGAAGAAGAACCCACTGCTGATGTTGCCGTTAAGCGAATGACTTGTATTTTTGAAGACATTTGTGCAAAGCTCAATATACCAAAACTATCCCCCGAAAGACTACATACTCTCGTACCAAAAAAGCGAAAAATACTCTTCAAATATGTTCCAAGCTGATCAGAAGGATAAAATCTGCTTCCAGTCACGCACTTATCACTAACCTTAAAAGGACACTGACCTCCGTTGAAAATAATATTAAAGTGTTTATCGAAACTGACGTTCTCAGTAAGGAGATGAAAGTAGTCCAAGAGGTAAATGCGAATCCAAAAGCCTTTTACACGTTTGTAAACTCAAAGAGAAAAACTAAGTCCACAATCGGCCCTTTCGAATACAAAAATATAACTGTCCACGAACCAAAGCCTTTGGCCGATATGCTGGGTGATCAGTTTTCTAAAGTGTTTACCTCTCCTATGAAATTGCAAAATATATCAACTGACAATAACCCCAATGGTTTGTATGTATGTATGTCTAAGGCGAGGTTAGGCAAGTTGAGCTAATAAGTGATCTTGTAGTCACCGATCAAGATGCTTTGGGGGCCATAATAGACTTGAGACTCTCGAGCTCTCCCAGCCCTGATTGTGTGACATCTCAGTTTCGAATGAGATTATCCTGGATAATCACCCCTAGATCTCTAACTGACCCAACTTGTTGAATGGGGTTGCCCCTACTGTCCATGCATTTTGAAACTGTGGGGACATTACCGAATGTCATAAGACAAAATTTGTTACTATTAAAAGCCATATTATTTGCCGATACCCATCTGTATATATTTTCCAGATCGTCTTCTAACCCCAAAGTGCAATCATCCATTCTTCCATAGACCAACTTGGTGTCATCTGCGTAACAAGATACAGTAGAGCTTGTTGCTAGTTGCTGTAGTGGTGATATGAAAATAATAAATAATATAGGCCAAGACTGCTACCTTGTGGTACGCCCGATAACACATTAGACACGTTACTTAGCGTATTTTCCACTCTAATGTATTGTTTACGTTCTTTTAAAAACCCTTCTATGAAACTTAAAACTTTATCTTGGACTCCATTTGAAGCTAAACTCTGGAGTAAAAGCCCGTGGTCCACTTTATCGAAGGCTTTCGCAAAGTCCAGATATACTACATCCACCGATTCATGAGTTTGTAGTTTTGATATGATACTGTCGATATGCTGAATCAGTTGAGTGATGGTACTGTGACGTGAGCGGAAACCGTGTTGCCCCGAGGATATAATGTCATTGTTATCTAGATGCTGTACCAGTTTAGCCTTAATGATTTTTTCAAGTACCTTGGCAATATTGGACGTAAGTGATATAGGTTGATAATTGGCTGGGCTGGATTTGTCACCCCCTTTGTATATCGGTATGACGTGCGCCACTTTAAGAGATGAAGGAAATTCTCCTTTGTCCAGTGTGGATCTCATTAGATAGGCAAAAACTGGAGCCAGGACCCTTGAACATTTCATTAAGAATTGCGAGGTCACTCCATCAGGACCTGGCGAACTAGCCACTTTCAAGTCTTTAATCGCACTTAATGCATCAGATGTCGTTATATTAAAATATATTGCCTATGTCTTCACCATCGACCTCAAAGGGCCCTACGTGGTGTTTTATCGTTCTCTTAGAGTTTCCATGAGAGAATAATGCTTTCGGATTCGACCTGACCTCCTCAACCACTCTACTCTCCTTTTTCACCTTTTTCAAGTGGTCATTCTCAATGGAGGCCTTAATGGTGACTCAAGAATCAATTCCAACTTTCTTTGAAGGCTAGCCACAACTACTGGATTCAAATTGCCCTGGAGCCTTTTTCCTAGTTAGCAACTGCTGAGCAATTGCTTCCTAAACTCGGAATTTTCGATTGTTTTTCCCTTTTGGAACACATTCAGGTATTGCCAGAGTGGAGCAAACTTCATCAAGAATTAAAATCATTTTGCCCAAGGCTACGTCTATGGACGATTCCTGTTTCAGCATTGAAACCAGGTCTAGCTCCTCTAGCCTTTCTATTATCAAACGCCAATGTTCATCTTTGAACTTGAACTCAGCCAGACCGACGTTTTTGGCCGGTCTTGCGCTAGAGCACAAAGGCTTTTGAGTAATTATCGACCCTGTCTCAAGAATATGATGATCTGACAGATTGCTAGTGTCACATGGGCATACTGGATCAGATCAGGGTCATTGGAAAAGACCAATTCCAGAACTCTATTTGCTCTGGTGGTTACATGTTTTCAGATTGTCTTCTGATTGCAACCTAATGCCCCAATGACTTATCCCCCCCCTCCCTTAAAGACTGGCACAACATGAGCTTTCTCCAGAGAGGATGAAAACCTGCCCTGAACCAAAATGCAGCGCATCAGGCACAGGAAAACAGGAGCAGATTCCGAGGAACTGAGATGTTGCACCAACAGGGCCAGGGGAATTTGAAAGCTCCTGATGGTCCTTAAAGCATCTTGACCTGTGACTATTAGATCATCTAACCAATTTTGGTTTCGACAAGGCCTTTTATAAAGTAGATCATGGCCTTTTGGTGAATACACTTCATGATATTGGGATCCAGGGCAAGGATCTCAATTGGATTAGAAGCTTCATTTATGATAGGAAGCAAATTGTTAAGGTTGAGGGATTCCTTAGTGACATCCATGATGTCAAGTCAGGTGTTCCCCAGGTTCCATCCTAGAGCCTCTCCTTTTTACAATATTCATTGCCCCACTTCAAAAGCTTAGCATTACTTCCAGTCTCTCTTCTTATGATGACAATACAAAGTTACATTCTGGTAGGAATGACAAGATTCCACTAGCCTTGCAGACGACCTAGAAAGAGTCTACTCTAGGGTTACTGAGAGTGATATGACCCTGAACGGAATGAAATTCCGCTCAATGACCTTCGGGTCAACTCCTTGGAATACTCCACTCATAGATAATGGAGGTAAAGATATTGAGCAGGTCTCATCTATGAAAGATGTAGGTTTAGTCCTGCAATATGATGGAAAATTTCAATGAGTATATCCAGTTGAAAGTGGGTAAGGCTTTTCAAATGTGTGGTTGGATATATTGCACCTTTAAGTCCAGAGATGGCATCATGATGCTACCTTTGTAAACTTCGATTGTTCAGCCACATCTTAAATATCCAATGAGTGCAGCAGGTTTGCAAAAGGTCCAACAAGCCCAAAGATGTTTCACTAGGAACATCACAGGAATGAGAGAGCTCTCGTATTGGAGAGACAAAAAAAATGGGACTGTACAGTGTTCAGAGAAGGTACGAAAGGTATCTGATACTGTACGTCTTCAAAAGCATCCATGAGCTTTGTCCCAGCCCAGGATTTAGGGTCAATTCTAGTGATCATAGAGGCTTAATGTGCGTTTTGAGAGCACCTTCAAGCCCTTGAGAATCCAAGCTAGTTTGAACAAAAAAGTCCACTACTCTTCTTTCTCGGGCTCCTTCATTGTTTAATTTGCCTCCCTCCAATATTCGTAGGAAATACGTAGTGCCATGGGCCATTTTGGGCTGTCTACACCTGTTGTGTGTTGTGTGTTAGTATATTATGTATCTCCTCTTTTCACTTTTTTCATGCACACTGAACCAACTCTTGTCATTTTTGCTGTGATACCACTATCTAGTCAACTATTTTATGATTCGAAGCCACTTCATTCTTTTATTCTTGTATTGATTTTTGTATGTGATGTTTATACATACAGTTTTATACATTTTACTATCTGGTATGACCAAGAGTCGCAATAAAAGGTAGATGGTTGTAGCGCAGTTGTTTAACGCGCAACCGAGCTAAATTCTGGTTCATGGGTTTGATCCCAGGTCTCCCCCCTCCCCCTTTTCTAGTGGATCATCGCCTCGAATGGTGCTCCTTGAACCCAGAATGGGACAAGACTCAATCATGCCGCATTGTATAAATTGTAATATTTTAAAAAGATAACGGATCCAATGAGAAAACTCTCGCAATAAAGACTTTTTTATTATTAAGTACAACCCTTTGCCAAGCTATGGCTCTCCTCTGGCAAGCTGCATAAAACAGGTTTGAACAAGTTGTTCGACCGTTTTTTAATGACAAAACGTTTAAGGAGTTATTATGGGGCTTAAGTTACAATTTGATCCATATGGTGGAAACGCTTAACTGAAACGAAAGGAGCAAGTCTCTGTTTAGGCTGACCTCCAGAGACGTTAGGATTACCTCAATTACGTGAAGATGCAATCATATGTTGTATACATGCGTTTGTGGGAGATTGAAACGAAATTCCGAAAGCGTCATCATTGCGTTGATTGTTACATTTCGTCACACATTCGAGGTGCATTGTTAAACAAGAGCAATCAACATGTATTTCGCCATCATATTTTTTTTGACGGTTTGTTATATCTATTATGCACAAAAATCATGATTGTGTTAAGAAAGCTTAGGGTGAGTTTCAAAAACATTATGCTTTTAAAGCTAGTCACCAAAACTTGTGGAACTGTTTTTCCTAGTACTATTTTGTTGGAAAAGATGATTTCAAGTGTTGACGCGTCAATCATCAATCATACGGTACATAACCTCTTCTATAATGATAATTTACATGTCATAATTGTTCGGAATTTTGACCGTAGAGAATTTGAAACGTCTCCCAGACGGCTTAGGGTACATTTACTCTAGGATGGAAGTCCAGGTTTGAATCTCCAAGAGTGAATCCCAGGATTACATCTTGGGATTGAATTTTGAAGATCCATCTTATTTATCCATTTACACTAGAGGCGATTGAATCTTGTTGCCGAAAACAGCTAATCTACTCAATCAAGTATTAGATCTATGTTCTTTGTTCAGGCAATCTATTCGCATTGTCGGTATCTCTGTATGAGGAAGGAGTTAGAATAAACTAATTAGTAGATCTTGTTGTCCAATGTTCATTGGCAAACGCAAAGGAAAAGTAGTAACAAACACCATAACATCAATGATTTGACTTTGGAAAACACCCTGGTTTCGTCAAGGCCACTTTATAAGTGAGCACAGCTCTCTCCAAGACCATGTTATTGAAGATTGACTTCGCTTGGAAACCTTGATTGATGGTCATGGTGTCCGGATTGATCCTCCCGCATGTTATGTTGGCAATTGATGCAAACTCTCAAATCCCCAGAATGGAGAGGTGTTGAATTATCAAGAACTTCAGATCGAAGTAATGGCCCGTCTTCCTAAGCATTCTTTTCACCCAAGACATTTTGAGAGAAGAGAACCGTAGATCGGAGATAATGGATTTGAGGTTAATCCGGGCCTTCATTTAAATCCAGCTACTTCTCGACCTCAAACCTAGACGCATCATACGATCCATGCCGGTATTTTCAAATAAGATCAAATCGTCCAGTTGCAAAAGTTACATCTATGTCATTGCCATCCATTTGTTTGATCAATTATGTTCTCATTGTATCCTATAAATCCAATAAAGGTCTTTATCCAAATCAAAGGTCATTCGAAATGTTCTTTCAAACCAAACCAAACATCTGGGATTAATTTAAAATACTCATTGTATCTTAGTCTTTTATTGCTTAAAATATATAAAACTGAATGAATTACCGCATACAGAGATGCATACAGTAAGAATCTGGAGAATGGACAGCTGTGATGATAGGTTGGGCATCTTCAAGGAAAAGATTCTGAAGGGAGATGGTCCTATGGACCCTTGTTGTTAATGAATATGTCTTCAACCGACTATTCATTTTGGTGGGACAAAAAAGGAATGGAGGGCGGTACTGATGTGTTTTTGGCACTTTTCTTGGAGAGCTAGACTTAGGTCCAGAAAAATGAACGCTAGAAAGGCGACATCCTACATGTTGAAGTAGCTTTGCTCGTCACCTTCTTGAAGGCCATGTCTATCTTAGGTTCTGCCTCGGGCTGCAAAAGGAATGATAGTTTTCTGGACATCCCGGTAACCTTCTGCACTACAATTTCTCGTGATGATGAAAAACGACTGCCTCTGGGACGATACCGGACGATACCGATAAAGGCATCAAAGTTCTGGACTTCCAATCAATAGTAGTGGTATGACTCTGCGCTCCTCAGAGGCTTTGGGCTCTTTTGGAGTGTTTCACTCCTCAGATCTCGATGGT
>NC_081448.1:8544604-8544941 GCF_007210705.1 Tigriopus californicus
CGGCGCCCCGATTGCCTTTGATTGTTTCGCCTTTGGCCATTGACTCGTCGACCAGATCGAGAACGGCCCTGATTGACACGACCCCGTCGTCCGCCCCGAAACCTTCGGGCAGCTCGTTCTTCTTCAGCGTCAGCATCATCATCATCATCAGGGGAACTGTAAGATCCCAACGCAGGAGAAAGACTGTTGTCTTGGAAAACGGGCACAGCCTCAGTGTTGGCAACACCGTACGAGTTCAGAGCAGACTCGGTCACACCCAAATCATAGTCGTCATAAGCATTTGAGTCGTCATAAGTAATTGAATCATCAAAGGCACTTCCAGTATTGCCAGCACCCA
>NC_081448.1:8544977-8565594 GCF_007210705.1 Tigriopus californicus
GTCAATATGCTGAGCCAAGCTGCACCGGCCATGCATTGAATTTTGACATTTATTTCAATTTACCCGCTTGTCTAAGCAAATAGTAGTCTGATATTGAACCAAGACAATAGAAACTTGACTGAGCTACACCTAACATGAAATTTGCTGAGTTTCGAAACTCAATTAACTCAAAATCATTTGATTATTGAAAATTCACTGGGTCGATGTGTGCTGACAGTGAGGGTCGTCTTTGAACCAATCAGATACCGGTCATGAAACTGCTTATCAGAATTTGAAAAATGGACGATGTGAAGGCTGGCTTCGTTAGCGGGGCCAGGTGCACACTCCAACCCTAGCAACCCCCAACCAAAAAATGCAGCAACAATTTTCTCCAAATTTTCCTCCATTAGAGTGGGCCTATCAAACGGGATGAAATTCAACATTGAAAAGTGTAGGGTCCAAAGGTTTGGATTGAAGGACAGGCGGCAAAAACAAATGGAAAATGCCTGGACCGGGAACTAAAACGTCAGGAGCACTGTCCTGAGACCGTCACAAAGGCAAAAGTAGAATGATGGGGCTCCTGAAACGGACCTCCAAAACCAGGAATAAGACATTGCTGATGACCATATATATAAAATATGTCAGGCCGATTCTCGAGTACAGCATGAACGTATGCCAACCACGAAACTCGTCGGATGGGAACATGATCTGGTAGAGAATTTACAAGGGGGGGGTTCAGAGAGAAATCTTATGAATCCAGTTTCCAACTCTTAGGCCTCGAGTCTTTCTCTCTAGCGGGGTAGCTTTTGAACTAACCAACATATTCAAGATCAAGGCCACCGCCCTAGTTTCCCCCTTAATCAAATCCCTACTACAAAACCTAAGTAAGGAAAATGGGAGGATCCTGAGAAGTAATACCCTGATGACCAATCCTCACCAAATTCCACCAAAGAACTCTATTGCATTGCTTTTTAACGAGGACAATCAAATACCATTAAAAACCTAACAACAGTCTCAGCGTTCAAGAAGGCCATTTTGTAGGAGGCTTCCAAAACCAAAACCAAAATCATACCTAATCGGCAACAATATTTGTACTTCGTCCAATCTTTTATTTTCAAGCTGACAAACGATTAATTTTAGTGTAATGTTGTCATACAGCCTAAATAACTCATTTGAGTACTTGGTTTACGAGAATTATTTTGTACCTCAGAGTTTAACATTTCGTTTATAGGTACGTCAGCAAATGATTGATTAAGCAAATTTTGCAATACTCCCTTTCTTTGATGCATTACCATGATTTTTAATGCGTTTCAGAGCGGAACTATACACAATAGAATAGCATTGATTGCGAAAAGACAGTCACTCGACCAGCCATACAAATTACAAAACTGAACACATCAATGACTAAAAAAGAATCTGAATCTCATCCCGGAATAAAACGAATGAGGAATTCTATCCTCACCAAATGAATTGCTAAAGTAAAAGAACACAACTTTAGGGCCATTCAGCAATCAAGTCTAACTTAGATGGGTCACACATGGGAACTGCATCCCACAAGATATTTGTTTTTGTTGCGTCATAAACATGTATTTCAAAAAGACAATCACTGCAACCAGACTTAAATATTAGATAAACTGAACACATCTAACGAACATGACATTTCATAAAGCATGAATATTGAAGACATTGCGTAGATTGTAGATTAGCAATCTCTGTGTGAAACACTTCACCGAAAGCACTAGAAATGGAGTGAATAGCGGCCGTCTAAATGCATTTTTGAGCACCTTGGTAATCCTCAAATCAATTGAGGTCAAACACTTTACACAAGGCACATTTGTCTGTCAAATGGGGTTATGAGCAATTCGAGAAGCAATCCTCGATCCAGATTGAGTTTCAATGTTGCACGGGGGTTGGGGGATTCGGAGCTGGTAGGGAAGAGGACAGTGAGTCGAAAATATCACAATAGTATTGAAGATCAGGGCAATCAATGACCGAGCACAGTCTTGGGGTCAGAATCCGGTTCATTCGTATGTTCGCGTTGTTAAGCACTGATGAGGGGGCGATTGAGCATTATCTACCCACTGAAGCGCCGACCTTGACGGCCTTGACGGCGCCCCGATTGCCTTTGATTGTTTCGCCTTTGGCCACTGAATCGTCGACCAGATCGAGAACGGCCCTGATTGACACGACCCCGTCGTCCGCCCCGAAACCTTCGGGCAGCTCGTTCTTCTTCAGCGGCAGCAGCAGGAGAACCGTAAGATCCCAAAGCGGGTGAAAGGCTGTTGTCTTGGAAAACGGGCACAGCCTCAGTGTTGGCCACACCGTACGAGTTCAGAGCAGACTCGGTCACACCCAAATCATAGTCGTCATAAGCAATTGAGTCGTCATAAGCAACTGAGTCATCAAAGGCACCTCCAGTATTGCCAGTACCCGCAGAGCCAGAGTCGCCAGCACCCACGGCTCCGATGTTGGCCTCTTGTTCTGCTCGGATCTCGTCGTTCCTGGAGTAAAGGGCCTCGGCCTCGGCACAATCAAAGTTAAACCACCAATCACAGATGAAGTAGTTTTGGTTGAAGGTCGTTCCATTTGGGCACAGAAAAGAGTACTTGGCCAGACCCCCAAAGCCATCAGCAGTACAAATATGGAACACTTGACATTGGGCGGCAGGATCAGCGTAATAACCTAACATGAAGGCAATGTAAAACTTACTCTCTTTTGAACCATTCATCAATTGAGATACTCACCTCCCTCGACTTGGCCGTCACAAGTGAAAGGCGTTTCTGGGACCGAAGCATAGATGGGATAATCTTGTCCTGGAACACCAGGAACAGCCTTTTCCAGCATGGCCAAATTACTATCGCTAATTCCTGCTAAGGCATCGTCTCCAAATGCTCCGCCATTTGTGACTCCATTGGCACCGCCGTTGCTCGAGTACTGACCAAGGGGGGCCACGGGAGCTACCGGGGCCAGTGGTGGGATTGGGGTCTCATAATCATAATCTCCAGTGGTGGCATAATCTTCAATAGCATAATCATCGATAGGGGCATTGTCAAGAGGGGGAAGAGGAGCTGAGGCGGCCCCATATGAAGACACGGGTGCAGCTGCGTCTTGACGGCCTCGACGGAATGCACGCCCCCCACGGCCAAATTGTCTTGATCCACGGAACCTTCGATTTTGTCTCCGGTGCTGAGGCCCATCAGCAATGACTCCAGCCACAAGGAAAGCTAAATAATGATTGAATCATTTACATACAAATGGCTCGCAATGGCATGAATCGTCCTGTATTTTGAGGTAGTATTTTTCTGGTCTTAAAATACGTTTGTTTGTACCTAGGACAAGAAGGAAAGTTTTCATTATTTTTTGTTCCAGTACTTGGCCGGACGTGTTGCCCAAGAGTTTGTTGATGATGATCTGGTTGCTGAATCTATCATATGAAGGGATTTTATATCAACCTTGGGGAACGCTCACTCTCCTTCGCCATGTGCTATTTTCTTTGATACATACCCCTTGGCCAGAATGCTCTACTGTCGGTACGTGCAGTACGTACGTACAGTTATCAACACACTTTTTGTTTAAGTGCGCTCTAAGGCACAACAAGAATTATCCGCTCTTGTTTTCGTCTTTCCTTACTGTTTGCATTCTCAGTCAATTCCCGGTTCAGGAACTGCTCTTCGAGCTTTGATTTGCATCGGGATTATTTGTGTTTTTTGTTAGCTACTTATTTTGGAAATGCAATGTGCTACAGTGCACTTCATTCAATGTGACCAAATGTTTTTACCAAAGTTGTTTGACACTTTTTTGCTGAAATTCGTATTTCTTTCTCATTAACTTGCTAAATCAAAGGAACTTTTTGTAAAAGTTATTCTTATCGAAAGGTTGGAAAACAAGAAAAAGGAAGTAGAGAAATACACTTCAAGCACTTTTCTTTTTACACACATGTACGTGTAGAATTGTGGTTGCTTCTAATTCTGCCTTCATATGAATGGAGCCTCATCAGCACCGTATTGTATGTTTGTGGCTTATCCGCTTTGTCCTATGCTTTTGCCATTCGGAATTGAGAATTCCACTCGGCACAAAATTTAACTTAAGCGTGTAAGTAGTGAAACTGAAAAGCTATGATGCTGTCGAATAAAAATCACATGATAACAATGGAGCTAAACAACGGTGGCAAACAAGGAAGCAAAGATCGTTAGATGCGCTTTTGGTTAGCCAAAAATTAGATCAGACCCGCTGGCTACTTTTGGATTCCAAACCTATTGTCTATTATACAATGATCATAATTTTATTTTAACTATCATATACATATCTCGTCTACTTTAATTTATTGTCTTGTAATACCTGATCCACCGACGAATTCAATTCCATTGCAATTGACCTTCTTCCTGCAGCCAAATTGGCAATCATTTCTCACTTATGACGATTCTGTTAACGGTATTGATAACGAATTGAAAAAGTTGTATTATTGAAGTGCAATATGAAGGCGGATCCCTCAGTTGAAATCTCGGAAGTACAAGTGACCTTTGAAAAATTTGGAAAAGCAAGTCGATGTCGAGAAACAATAATTTTTGATAACGTTAGGTTTCAAATCGATCTCAGAGAGAATGTGAGTCGTTCCGACAATTCTTTGGAAGAAACCCTGCCATGATAGGGATTTGCAAAACATAAAGAGACAAAAAGCCGGTAGAGTGAATGGTGGCTGGTCTATTGCTAAAGGAAATACCGAAAAAATGCGAAGTTTGCACTCTAGTGCCATCCTTGCATAAAATCACGTGAATATGCACAAAAAATTGCAAAAACTTAAACACAGTATTTTTAGCCAAAATTACTGATTAACCTTATATTCAAGGGCTAGCCTGATTCGTCGACTCTAATTCGTTTTCGGATTAGATATTATACGAAAGTAAATTATTTTTGGGCACAGTTTATCAACCTAGCTTTCTTTAGGCCACAGTTTTTAATAGAAATACTTATGTTTTTTAGAGCAAAAAACAAGAACAGTTTGCGGATTTAAGTTTACATAAAACAAAAATGGAAGAAATTGCATAGATTACAATTAAAATTCTATAAGGATGTAAAATCCTGTAAAATCACGAGTTTTCAAGGGTTGCTACTTCTGTCTTTTTGATCAATTTAGGATATTTTTGTTAGGGTATTTTCCGTGATTAAAAGTTTGTTTTTTAAGTTTTTGCACCGAACTTTTTCTTCCGGAAGTTGTAACCGCTATCGGTAAGCAAAACCAAAGGATGCAATGATGCATCCGCCATTCTTCAATACATTTGATGCCAAGCACTAATGTTTCCAGGTTCCTCTAGATAGGTAAATCCAAGTGATAACAATCTATATTACCCCATGGAGAAGATTTTAGCATCTGTGTGCAAAAACGAGAAAAAGGGTCACATGGCAGCAAAGTCCATTGCCGTTCAGGCGACGCCGTGGAATGCGTTCCAAATATGGTAAAAGTGAGGGGCGGACAGAGATTTGGATCAAAATTTTTGGACATAACTTACAACCAAAAATATTTCAGAGTGACGGACAACTTTGTTGAGTTCCTTGGTTAAATCGTGTCCAATGATAGAATGATGGTTACTTCCAGAAAGAGTACAACAATTTGTTAGTTCCTTACACCCATAACTCTAACTTATCTAAGATGATATTTGGGACTCGTGGTACAATCCACTGTTTTTCCTCACAAAACTCTGGAGATTTAAGGGCTTGTTAACTAATTCAAATCCCCCATCCAAAGCCAGAAGATGCCCTTCCATCGAGCAGAACAGGAGACAAAGTGATCACCAACCTAAGCAGAGTATTTTTTTGCAATAGATCAAAGTGCTCAGACTAGTCTGATGATTGCACTGAAGAGGGCCTTGTCAGGATTGAAAGCATTTTAAATGATGGAAAATAACGTTATATGATATTTTTGAGTCTACAAAATTCCTCCACATTGTTGAGATGGGCTGGGCTGGGCTAAAAAGTTTCGATTTGGTACTGTGCTGGATTGAACGAGTTCAAATTTCGGGCCATGGTTTAAGTCACGATGTGAAAATTTGATATCATCTGAACTTTGACTTAACCAAAATGAGTTGATTATAAAATCAGAAGATGCAGCCAAAAAATGGAATTAACCAAATTTGGTGTTTGGAAGTCAGAAGAGTTGTTCAATGTTATACAAAGCAATCACAACGTAACATTCGAGTTTTCGGCCCATTCTGAGTCAGGTACAAACGATTTTGACGTTATAACTTTTCAACAACTAACTTTCAACGAGAATGTTATAAATGTGACTGACAACTGGGGACTGTCAAAAGCAAGAATCTAAATCTTAAGTTTTGTTCATTTTTTTGGGCGCAAAACCAGTTGTAAGTCCAAATAACTCAAATTTTAGCAGTCTATGTCTAGGTCAATCAATCGGCATATAAGCCGGTCCATATCTTCGATTTCGCTTCGAACCAATCTCATGAGCCCACCCCAGCTGATCTTGATCTTGGCATCTTTCCCGAATCCGCCCTTTCAACCATTTCCTAAGAACCATCTTTTCAACTCATTGATTCCAATAAATATAGCTAGAAACTGGCAATATTTGAAAATTATAATTCTGCGTTTAATTTTCAATCAAAAATCTCAAATGCTATTTTGCTTCAACGTCATGTTGGGTTTTCATCGTCTTTTAGTCTTTTGAGTCCATTAAAGCGCGGGATGGGCATATCTCATTTGGACACTCTTGTTCCAAAGTGTACAACTTTCATGGGCTAGATTTTGTCTAATTAATCATAATCTTCAGTGAGACTCTCGGTCGAGTCAGCTTGTAAAATGAATAAAAGTGTGTACATAAATATTATACACAAATATGGTTGGATAAAAGAAAAAATGGTAAGAATGATAAAATTGCAGACTAGAATGTGTTATCTCAGCAGTACAAAGATAGGTGGGTGGAGCTAAATGATGAAAATATTGGTTATTGCAGCAGAGGGGGTGGGCCAGATTGAACAAATCCTTAGGCAGCTCCCATCGTTGATGGCATTTGGCTGGGAGCCGGACAAAGGCACGTGACCGCCAATACTCCCAAGGGATGTCGGGCCAAGGACAATAAGGTGTTAGTAAGTCCTTGACCGGAAAGGATAACTTGTGTCCGGACATCACCTCCGGAAAGGTCAGGTTCCTAACACTGTTGACACTAACCTTGGCAGCCCGATGGTGAGGGGCTCGGCTTTGCATAGAAAATGCGTCCATACATTATTGGCATATTGGGGTACGCAGAGGTATTGTTTGAGGAATTTGGTAAAGGTGGCATCGGCGGATTTGAGGGCGGATTGGGCGAAGTTTGGGAGGATAGAGGTGCAGGCCATAGAGAAAAATAATTATGTTTTCGGCTTCAAGTGCTGAGGATCCCATTCCCAGAAGCGGTAAGGAAGTCCGCAAAGAAAAAATTTGTAATCCGGTCATCTGTAGTGTAGAACTGAATCATTGATGGCCTCCTATTCATGAACATCAACCCCAATTTGAAAAAGGGAACAACCAAAATGTTGCTGTCAAGAGACATTTAGTGGTCCTAAGGGTCTATTCGGTTTCGCCTTTCAATTTGAGCAAAAGCTCAGTTCGAGTTCGTTTGGGCTTCGCACATTCTGACAATGTAGCGAGTAGACGCTCCCAACCGGTATCAATCTCCTGAAGCCCAAGGCACCTTTTGAGTGGACCTCTCTGCATCAGGAGGCTTTTGAAAGTCTCAAGTCTGCTCTATCTCAGCGAGCTTTGTTAGCATTTCCTCGGTCTAATTTGCAATTGGCAGTGACATCAGATGCTTCGGATTCGGGGTTGGGCGCTGCCTTGGAGCAGGAGACTGATACTGGTTGGGAGCCTTTAGCCTTTTTCTCTCGTGTTTTGACCAAGGTGGAGGCTAAATATAGTGCATTTGATCGTGAGCTTTTGGGAGTGAAAGAACCCATTTTGCATTTCCGTCACTTCATCGAAGGCTCTCCTTTCATTGTGTTTACTGATCACTGCCCATTGATTACGGCCATTCATTCCAAGGGTCTTTCGTGGAGTGATCGCCAATCTCGTCATTTTTCAATCATTGCCGAATATACAACGGATCTCCGCCACATTGAGAGCAAAAATAATTTTGTGGCAGACGCGTTGTCACGAATGAATTCTCTGACTGCATCTCCTATTGATTGGAAATCTTTCCCTGTCTCCCAAACTGAGGACTCCTACATCAAAGCCTTGCCCGGGGCTGTCACCGGACTCCAATGCGAATTAATGGAATTTGATGATCTGCCTATTTTGTGTGATGTTTCTACTGGCACGCCTCGCCCGGTGGTTCCACGCTCGTGGGTTTCGCGCATCATTTCTGTTTTTCATGAGCTCAGTCATGGAGTCATTTAGCAAACCACTCGCGCAGTTCAAACAGATTTTGTGTGGTACAAAATGAAGAAGGATATTCGCCACTTCGTCAAGTCGTGCGAGCCTTGTCAGAGGTCCAAGGTACAACGCCATAATCGCCATCCTGTTCGGGATTTCGATCCTCCTTCCGGGCGATTTGGACACCTTCGCGTGGACATTGTTGGGCCGTTACCCCAATCCGAGGGTTACCGATATTTGTTCACCATGATTGATCGGTGGACGCGTTGGCCCGAAGTTGTCCCCATGAGTTCCATGACAAGTGCGGATTGTGCGAGTTCATTATTGCACGGTTGGATCTCTCGTTTTGGGGTGCCAGAGATCATTACCACTGACCGAGGTAGACAATTTGGATCAGCTCTTTGGCGGGAACTTGGCCGTTTTCTGGGTTTTCGCTCTACCCGAACGACATCTTACCATCCTCAAGCTAATGGCCTGGTGGAGCGTTTTCACCGATCCATGAAGGCTTCATTAATGACCAAACTCACAGGAGCCGAAGATTGGAATAAGGAGCTTCCGCTTGTCCTTTTAGGGCTTCGTTCGGCATACAAGCCGGATTTAGGTCATTCCGCTGCACAGGCTACAATTGGCGAATCTTTGCGAATTCTTGGCCGGTTCTTTAGTACGAGCCCTGTTCCTCCAAATGCTGGAACATTTGTGCGCGATATTTGATCTCGGTTGGAAAATTTTCGTTTTGTCAACCCAAAGCGTCATGGTTCATCATCGCCCTACTCATCATCATCACTCTCCAAATCTGAATTCGTTTTTGTTCGTTCCGACGCTGTTTCTCCTCCTCTTTCTCCCCCGTATGCAGGGCCTTTTAAAGTTGTTGAGCGGCAATCCGATTATTTTGTTTTGGACGTGAATGGTACAATTGACACGGTATCTGTAGATCGGCTGAAGCCCGCTTTTTGCTCTTTGGATATTCTTCGTGGAATCTGCGAACTCTCTATGTCGCAACGCGGCCGCCTGATATTTCCCAATATTTGAAGGGTTGGTTTATTTCATTTGTGCATAGTGTTTTCTCCTATACTTTATGTAATAAACTCCCAAGGGGGATGTAGTGTGGGGGGGTTTAGCTGTTTTCTAGCCGACCAACATTCCCCGGCATTGTGTTCTCAGCTCTCGTCTCGTCTGCTCGCTACAGTCTAAATATCGACTCATTTCGAGATATCTGATTTCAATTTTTTTTTAACAAGGCAAGAAGCTTTTCTTCACGTGTCGTAGGTTTAAATCCCTATACCGGCAATCAAACTCAGAGAGGAGATGGGGTGTAGGGATAAGCGTAATATCCCAATGCGAGAGAGGTGCCTGGTTCGATTCACCTGTCCCATCTATGTTAACAGGATTTTTTTCTTTTCACGCTAATTACACCACCTTCCTCCGACCTTTGCAACAACTAATCAAAAAGATAGCCAAGTGTTTATTTGTCCTTAGATTTGACTTTGCCAAGTAATATGTCTCGTTAATTCGTGTTGCACCAATGGTATTCATCTTGGAACGTTAAACCGTTGGATGCGTCGACAATGACCGTATTAAAAATCTCGAGTTCGAGGTGGCCTCTTACTGTTTCAAAACAATTTGGCGAAAGGGAAAAAATCCTCTCATTCGAGACACCCTCTCTCGAACACCGTCAAACAGGCCGAGCTCTGACGATTTAGATTACGAAGGATTGTTTCTTTCCTAATTTTCAAAAGTCCTTGGCAATGGTCAACCCAGTTGACTTCGAATTATCTTCACCAGATGATATCCAAGAAGAAACGGAGTAGGATCCTTTGTGATCATAGTGAACAAGGAAGCAATCAACAATTCTTTATACGTAGTACTTCTCCGGAATGTTTCGATCTCTCAAGTACTGTCGATCTTCCAAATATGGGTGCGATTGGTCAGTTTGGCCTTATTCCTCAGTAAATTGGAGGAGCTTTTTCATTTTTGTTGTTGGAGTGCCAGGGTCTGAGGATTGAACCTCGTCCGGTCAGCAAACCTTGCCAGTACATTGTCAGTTTATAGTCACAATAGGCTGTATTAGATTGGTGATATGGGTGTGGTTTGCGTCTAAAAGTTTCTATTCTATAAACCATTTTTCGTGCAGCGTAATGGGGCTATGAATTTGGCTGTTGCTTACCGAGGTAGCCATACTAAGCTCAATGCGATTTTTGATGCGATTGGTTACATTTTGATATGACTTTTCTTGACTTTGAGCCGAAACCTATCGCCACCCTTTTAACGTTTTTGTTTAGAGCATCGAGATTGATTTCAAGCGTCAAAGTAACTCATAGGTTTTCGATTCCACCCTCCCAAAGGCTAATAGCTAATATAAAAGGCTTTGACATCTTGTTTCACCTTGTGGAGCACATGAAACAAAATTGCTACCGTATGCGTACTGACTTTTTTACACTTTCAGTCAAGGTCATATCAAGCAAATTAGAAGCTTCAAGAAGAGTCTAACAATAATATTTGTTAATGAAAAGTTGTGGGGATGCATTCATTCCACCTTACTATTAGAGAATCTTGTTTTTAAAGCCAAACTCTCGATGTTTCTGAATTGCGCTAGTCGCCAACCTGGATGTCAAGACCATCCTCAAACTTTCTAAGGAGGCACATCGGGATCAGGTCCTCAAAAGGACTCAAGGTTACCAGATCGTGGCTGATGTCAAAGCAGGGAAAGATGTCCACGACAAGCGCCATCTAAATACAAAGAGGGCAAAGAGGACTTAGGACATTGTCGAGGCCGTGAGGGCCTCAGTGAAGACGGATGGTCGGGTCACCATCAAAGAGATCTGCAGAGAGGTTGATGCATCTAATACAACTGTCTACAGGATCCTGCATGAAGATCTTGGTCTTGTCAAGAAGTCTGCAATATGGGTCCGTCCCCAAGCAGCTCACTGATGTCCGCAAAAAGAGGAGAGTAGAGTGTGCGTAGGCCTTCTTAAAGGCCAATTTCCTTAAGGGCAAGGCCTCCCTTGACTCCATAGTCGCCATGGAAAAGACCAACGTATGTTGCTACACGCCAGAAACCAAACAGGGAAGCAAGCAATGGGTTCAACCTCCACATGGACAATGGCAGCAGTCACACGGGCAGGATAACGAAGAAGTTCATCGCTGCCAAGTCCATTAAGATGATCGACTATCCCCCCTATTCACCAAACCTGGCACCGGCGGACTTCTTCTTGTTCCCCAAGGCCAAAAATGCGTTGGAAGGTACATCCATTAGTGACAGCACCATCTAGAAGGAATGGGAGGGGGCTTGCCTCACCATCACCAAAGAGGATGACAAGTGGGTGGACCGCTGGCAGAGATGTGTTGATAGAGAGGGAGACTATGTAGAAAAATAATGTTAAATACAAGTCTAGTTAGTCCCAACCGTTGGTTCCCTGCAGTACCAATCCTGTTTGATTTGAACAACGCCTCGTATAACGTAACTTTAAATGCTTGACTTGATTAAAAGTGAGAATTTCTCCAATAACAATCATTCTGGAGGTGAAACATGTGCCTCTGAAACTATAATGCTGCTTGTCGTTCTATTGAATTTGCAGCATTTGATGTTAAAGGTGCCATAATTTGCTCCGAGAACCATAATACTTTCTGCAATATTTCAACTTAGGGAAGATATCCGCCGTCTTTGCCAAATCGAACTTTTCTTCCATTTTTTTTTTTTTTTTGAAATTCATTTTAAGCAAACCTAAACTTTACCCATTGCTCAAAACCCAAGCACAACTCAAGGAAGGGCCTCTTTTCTTCATAAGGCGTTTCTGGCAACGAAAATCGTTTGAATATATAAGTTCAATGTTAAGTTGCTTCTTTGTTTTTTTGTGATGGTTAAAGTGAAAAAATGAAAAAATGTAAACAAAATTGCTTAAATTTGCCCAATGGCCCGTATTTTTGATAGAGGCTGGCTTGCATGTACTGTTAAGTGAATGCTCTAAATGACTCACAAGAACAAGTGATGGGACTTCCTAGTCCAAAAAAACACTACCTGTTTTGTCAAGGTCTAGTTCGTAAAATTTGTATCTTTTCAGAAGTCAAAATTCCACCAAATCCTTTTGTTTTTGAGGCTAATTCCGCCAAGCAATATTTCCCCGTCACCAACCTTGGAAACCGTCCCATCTGGCACGGCTGGCTGCATCTATAGACGATTCTTGTTTCAGAGTTGAAACCAGGTCTATAGTTTTTCTAACCTCTCTACAATTATAGGGCAGTGTTCGTCTTTGAACTTGAACTTGGCCAGACTAACCTTCCTGGCCGGTCTTACTCTAAACCACCCTGGCGTTTGAGGGATGGTCGACCCTTGCTCGAGAACATGGTGATCTGACAGATTAGTAGTCGCCACATGGAGGACTTAGTGAATCATAGCAGGGTCATTTGCCAAGACCAAGTCCAGAACACTATTTGCCCTGGTGGCTTCACTAACATGTTGGAAGAAGATCGCAAATTCTTCCAGCTTTTCGGATAACTGAAATGTCGATTTCGAAACAGGAATGTACCCATCCGGACTAGTTTTCC
This sequence comes from Tigriopus californicus, assembly GCF_007210705.1. Lineage (NCBI taxonomy): Eukaryota > Metazoa > Arthropoda > Copepoda > Harpacticoida > Harpacticidae > Tigriopus > Tigriopus californicus. The sequence continues at coordinate 8,557,854 of NC_081448.1, forward strand.
ACTCTACAACGCTAGCCGAAAAATTGAAGTCTCTTACAAAAAAAAACCTTAGAGCAAACTGCCCGGTCCAAGTTATTTCCTGTGAAATTGAGAACTGACAAGAACGTGCTTGCTGAACAAGAAGGGGCCTATCCATTCTAACAATGGACAGATCAAGCCCTCAGATATGACAAACTAACACCTCTGCTTCTCCATTCGACATTTGTACATGACTCATGTGCAAATCATTCCTAACATATAGGGAAAACATCCCCATGCAGGAAAATAGGATTATCACGGCGTACAGCATGAGCGATAAACATGGGTTCCAACATTCCAACATCCAATATTGGATATTTGGTGGTCTAACAACAATGTCTTTTTTTATTTCGACACGTTCAAAGAGGATATCAAATACATCAACTTTTATTTGATACATTTTCACAATGCCTGCCTTTGTTGGCGATGAACATCTTGAAATGAGGGATGATGGAGGCATAGACGAAGCGGCACGCACGGTGTTCTCTTAAATGGCATCCCATTTCTTGATCATGGAATCCTTCAGGATTTCGATATTGCCGTAAAGCTTTTTGTAAGCCCTGCCCTCAAAAATGAGCGAAATAGAAAAGTCTGTGCGATTGAGGTTGGGCAGCTGGAAGGCCGCCTCTCCTTCCTCAAAAAATGCGTTGGTCCACACCATGATGCTGGACGGTTTTGTTTCCAAAAGACAGAAAGGTACTGGAGCGGGATGGATTGGATATTGGCCCAAGACACGGTCAGTTTGGCTGTTGAAGTGAGGTTCCACTGTGAATATTTTCTCATCGGTCCAAGAGATTGGGTCGGTCATGCCAGTTCGCAAGAAGTTCCCCAAAATCCGACTTCTGGTTAGTCTTTTCTTCATGGAAGCTCATGGAAGGTCACGCCTTTCTCTTCGACCATCTTCGTGATCGACCTGGTCGGAATTTGCCAGACCTTTTCCTTGATCTTTTCGACGGCCTGTGGGGTTCTCTCTGTCAATGATCGAGCTTTTTCTTGGCCTGTCCTTTATCTCGCCAGTCTCTTTGAACCTGTGGACTTGCTTGTAGATGAACTGTCGGGTCACCTTTTTGACCGGGAAGAGCTTCTTAGTCTCGGAGTTTGACTTCCCCGCAACATGGAGTTGGATGATGGCAGCACGAAGCTCTTTGTCAGGCTTCATGATCAGGTTCCAGTTGATTCCCGGTTTGCTTTTCAATTTCATTTTCTCACCCTATATCAAGTGGACTATGGAACCAAATTGTTCGTATGTCGAGCAAAATACTGAGATGGTTGAACTAGCCGGTTCTCTTTCCAATGCCTCAGTTCAGCTCTTAAGCACATTCGAACCGGCGAACATCTGGCCACTCTTCATGCCTTCTGAAAATTCTTCCCTAGTCTCAATTATTTGCTTGATTATGTTAAACCTCGAGTTTTCATTGAAAGGGATCAATGAAAAAACCTGCACCGTGGTATGAATGATCCAGTTTTTGGGTATCTTTACATACACTAGGATAGAAGTCATGGTTTGAGTCTCCGAAATTGAATCCCTGGATTGGATCTTGTGGTTGAATCTTAAAGATCCATCTTCGGCTACATTTAGGGCGGCTTTAAGGCGGCTTTAAGGCGGCATTACACGAAGATAAAAACTGAGATCGCATCCGGTTTGAGGATTGAAGTTGGAGTAGTGCTGGGGCGAGTTTTTGGTGCATGAGTCTTTTGTTCGACTTGAGTACAGTGAAAGAAGAAGTGTTTGTCAAGCTCTCTGATAAGTAATGGTTTTCGAAATAGAGACGCCATTAGTTCAAATTTCAGTTACTTTACTTAATATTGGTTAAAGTCAGTGAAAAGGTGAAATAGTTTAATAAACATTTTTGTCCTTTCTTGTGATCATATCTTTCCCCGCACTCTACTTCTTAACCATTTGAAGCAGGAACGCCACTTTGTCAGGCGTAATGCCAAATGAAACAATCGATAAAAACACTTGGAATGTCGACAACAAGGATGAATCAGCAAGCGGAAATGGCTCGAAATACTGAATAGCCATGCAAAATATATTCAAACGCCAAGAGCTTGGCAATTTGGGTGATACGGTGACATTCCTTAAACAGTATTAGAAAATTAAAATGACGGCAAGTGTTCGGGATGGAAATGTACCAAGGCTTCAATCTTAAGAATGAAAGTAGTCCTACTTCCATATTCAAACCGGACACAATCCTGGTTTTCCATCGTGGTCTAGATGTAGCCTTAGTCTAAAAGAGATTGGTAACCTTTTAATGTTTGGCCATATGAATACTGATTCCTGTAATCCCAGATATTTGCTCTCGGGCTGTGCTGTTGTAAAGGGATTTGCAATTCTTGCATGAAATTCTCCAATACTTCGAGGATGACACTGAAAGGCTGCATTTTTTTATTTCAATAAAGAAAAGAGAGCACAAAGGTGAAGGTTCTAGAGGAACTGGCCATGGAGAGGGAGATATCGTTCATCTCCATAACAGAAATCTGTCTACAGCCAGGGGTCTTTGGTGAAGAACTGGCTTTAGTTGATTTCAACTTTGTTCGTTGCAATAGGATTACCGTATGAGCGATAAGTTTGGGTTCCAATTTGAAAATTTGATATAAAGTTACCAAATTTATGAATTTGACGCCAAAATTTGATTCCATAGTCCACTTGCCCAATGCCCAACACATGCAAAAACGGAGCTCAGCAAAACGCCTATTCAGCTCATTCATGGCAAATTCAGTCGCTTCAATATCTAGAGAGATTTGTCGCCAGTCACATATTTCTCTACGAAATCCCCATTGAAAAGTAGTATCTAAAAAAGTAAAATTGAAGAAGAATTAGGCATTAAAACTGAAGATACGACTGTGTGTGAAGGTGTGACTGTGACTAAGAATGTTATTCAATGTAAAAACTCTCATGTCTGACTGTAAAAAAAAAGGCATAACTAGAAATGGTCAAGAACAATGCTAATATATTTGATCCACCAATGAGCTGGTATTAGGTGGTCTAAAAAGGTCGAGGAATTTGGACAAATACTGATCCAAATGGGATTTAAATGAGAGGAAGGGGTCAATTGTTTTGAACGGTGGCCGCATTCAATGGTAAAAAGTGTCAGCATTCAGGTTGATCTAATGGAAAAAAATGTTGATCTAGCCTCTATGGTGATAATCGATGATAGTGCAATAGAGAAAATGAATTATCCCCAAAGAACTGTACGTCCCAAAATAGAGGACGAGTGTCAAACTGTGCCTCAGTTCATGTTCCAAATAAACACATTGTTGTTTCGCGTCAAACAAAGATATAATCGATGTCGTGTAGCTGAAACAAAATAGACCCAAAAAACGATTCAATGGGGTGAGAAAAATTAAGGTTCAAAGGATGAATGGGCTCGAAGAGCAAGATTTTTGTGCGAACAGGTTAGCAAATCAGCAAAAATATCAAAATAATACCAGTTACCATGTTTTATGCCACTTGAAGAATATGGCCAGTAAAAGTTTGCAGTCGTGCTAAATGTCACAACTCCGATAATTCCGAAACAAAACAAAAATGTACATGCAACAATCCGTATTCGTTTTTCAAATGCTCTATGGGTCAAATTCCCACCAATTAAGACATGTAAATAAGAAGGCAAAAAAAAGAAGACGGATACTGAATCTATTGCTGTTCAACACAACAGTTTTTCTAAACTTAGCTTTATTTCTTTTAGTATAATTTGATCGAAATGATGATGATGACAATTCGCTTGAACTCATCAATGACTAAACTGAAACTCATCCCGGAAGAAAGCAAAAAAGGAATTCTAACCCCCTCAATTGTACTACAAAAGTGAAAGAACACAACTTTAGGGCCATTCAGCAATCAAGTCTAACTTAGATGGGTCACACATGGGAACTGCATCCCACAAGATATTTGTTTTTGTTGCGTCATAAACATGTATTTCAAAAAGACAATCACTGCAACCAGACTTAAATATTAGATAAACTGAACACATCTAACGAACATGACATTTCATAAAGCATGAATATTGAAGACATTGCGTAGATTGTAGATTAGCAATCTCTGTGTGAAACACTTCACCGAAAGCACTAGAAATGGAGTGAATAGCGGCCGTCTAAATGCATTTTTGAGCACCTTGGTAATCCTCAAATCAATTGAGGTCAAACACTTTACACAAGGCACATTTGTCTGTCAAATGGGGTTATGAGCAATTCGAGAAGCAATCCTCGATCCAGATTGAGTTTCAATGTTGCACGGGGGTTGGGGGATTCGGAGCTGGTAGGGAAGAGGACAGTGAGTCGAAAATATCACAATAGTATTGAAGATCAGGGCAATCAATGACCGAGCACAGTCTTGGGGTCAGAATCCGGTTCATTCGTATGTTCGCGTTGTTAAGCACTGATGAGGGGGCGATTGAGCATTATCTACCCACTGAAGCGCCGACCTTGACGGCCTTGACGGCGCCCCGATTGCCTTTGTTTGTTTCGCCTTTGGCCACTGAATCTTCGACCAGATCGAGAACGGCCCTGATTGACACGACCCCGTCGTCCGCCCCGAAACCTTCGGGCAGCTCGTTCTTCTTCAGCGGCAGCAGCAGGAGAACCGTAAGATCCCAAAGCGGGTGAAAGGCTGTTGTCTTGGAAAACGGGCACAGCCTCAGTGTTGGCCACACCGTACGAGTTCAGAGCAGACTCGGTCACACCCAAATCATAGTCGTCATAAGCAATTGAGTCGTCATAAGCAACTGAGTCATCAAAGTCACCTCCAGTATTGCCAGTACCCGCAGAGCCAGAGTCGCCAGCACCCACGGCTCCGATGTTGGCCTCTTGTTCTGCTCGGATCTCGTCGTTCCTGGAGTAAAGGGCCTCGGCCTCGGCACAATCAAAGTTAAACCACCAATCACAAATGAAATAGTTTTGGTTGAAGGTCGTTCCATTTGGGCACAGAAAAGAGTACTTGGCCAGACCCCCAAAGCCATCAGCAGTACAAATATGGAACACTTGACATTGGGTGGCAGGATCAGCGTAATAACCTAACATGAAGGCAATGTAAAACTTACTTACTCTCTTTTCAACCATTCATCAATTGAGATACTCACCTCCCTCGACTTGGCCGTCACAAGTGAAAGGCGTTTCTGGGACCGAAGCATAGATGGGATAATCTTGTCCTGGAACACCAGGAACAGCCTTTTCCAGCATGGCCAAATTACTATCGCTAATTCCTGCTAAGGCATCGTCTCCAAATGCTCCGCCATTTGTGACTCCATTGGCACCGCCGTTGCTCGAGTACTGACCAAGGGGGGCCACGGGAGCTACCGGGGCCAGTGGTGGGATTGGGGTCTCATAATCATAATCTCCAGTGGTGGCATAATCATCAATAGCATAATCATCGATAGGGGCATTGTCAAGAGGGGGAAGAGGAGCTGAGGCGGCCCCATATGAAGACACGGGTGCAGCTGCGTCTTGACGGCCTCGACGGAATGCACGCCCCCCACGGCCAAATTGTCTTGATCCACGGAACCTTCGATTTTGCCTCTGATGCTGACGTCCATCAGCAATGGCTCCAGCGACAAGGAGAGCTGGAAGGTATTGATTTGTGTCTTAATTACTGTAATATATACCAAATGTACTTGCTCATTTCTCTTACTAATCACAATAATTGTCTTCATGTTTTTTGTGTTGCTCTACAGACGGTCTATGGTGAAGTGGATGGAGAAGTGGATGTTCATGTTAGTTTTATACATGACTGAGAACGTTCTGATTGGGTTCAAATGCTCGTTGCATCTATCTAGAGCTCACGGCGCAACTTGTTTTCGTCCATCTCCCCCCTGTTGGTAAGTTGTGGCAACACCGTTGGTTTGCGTAGGGCTGAGCGACGCTCTTTCAGATTGAAACTTCTATCCGCTTACGTCTATTTTGCAAAAGATTCGATACGACTGTCATGACACATGGTTGTATAGGTTTGATATGAACCTCACTGAACTGATCTTTCACAAATCAGCGATACTTTTCGAACTATTTTCAAAACTTGTAAGCATATTTGAAATTATATCAATCGTTCCTCACTCATATTTGCTTGAACGTGAGCAAAATCATCGTGAACATGCCGTGGGAAAAAGATGGCTTTGGGACTCCAAATGGGACTGTTTACGGAGAGAGGAAAGCAGGAAAAAATACTTATATATTCTTATTTTTCTCCCAACTCCTAATGTTCACAATCAATAGGACCTTACTTTCGTTCCTAAGAGTTGATTTTTCGCAAATTTTATGCCAAATAGTTTCGGGAGGAGAGATCGAAGCTCTTTGTAATAAGTAAGTTTATTGCGATGTTTGGACATCTTCTTGATCACAAAAGCAAGAAAGATGGTATTGGTGCAGAATATTTGTCAGACATCTCGTTCTCCAAAAATGTGACGGAATAGTTGGAATCAAGTTTGGGAAGACGGATGTTGGCAACGAGTCGCAAATGGAGATCCTCAGCCCTACAAATCTCGATTCGAACCGCACCGTCGATGTTTTGTTGGTGGAAATGTTCTTGAGCCAGTTTTCCAAGGGAAACATTTTTGCTCTGAAGTGAGTTGTTGCGTTGTTGGAGTAGAAGGATAGGTCCAAGTAACGTTTCAGAAACTTAGATTACAGAATACAGCATTTGTTGCGTCCCATGAATTTCTGGATATCGAACAACCAATACAAATCGGAAGGGCGTATTCATATATAGGGAATATTTAGGTCTTCTTTACCTTTTTGTGGCCTAAAGCTTCAGTTCTGATTATACTCACACCTTGGATTCGATTTTCAAGACATGTGTGTTGAAATGAGCCAATATTAGGCTGATTTGCATTTTTTTGTTTTCTTCTCAGTTACCTCTTAGTGATCTTGAAAAGAGAACATAAAGTCAAGGAAAACATAGTGAAATTTCAGTAATGTTTTATATAAAGATAATATTCTTTTAAAGAGAAATAATATGTGAAGCAATCTGTGTTCGGTTCATCTAAATCCAACGTTATTCATATTCCTGAAATCATTATCAAAGAGGTTGTAGTTGGATGCTTTTTCAAGTCTTTTTGTTGGCAACGAACTCCCTTCCTCCCAATGAAGGAGCTCGCTCAACGCTTGAAAGAGGACGGTCTTTTGCCGAGGGAACAACCGATCACCAATTCAGAGATTTTGCTCCACAAAGGCAATTGAAAAGAACGGAAAAGTGTCTTGAATCATAGACTCCGTGCCTGACTCAAGGAACCAATTCAATTCATGTGCTCAAATGAGTGCTTGAGAAACGGGTCCTTTGCCAAAAACAGTACCAGGCAAACGTTGACAACGAACTCCTAGACGGAAACGGAGTTTGACGAAGCGAAACACCAACAAGGCAAAAGAGCGGGATTGAGGGCAAAACACCGGACAACAGAATAACGTGATTTAGCGATCATGCGTTGCTAGCGATCAGCATCCAATGTCTAGAATATGTTAAGAAGACCACGAAAACCGTTTCCTCATATAAAAGCAACAAACACCATTGGTACCATATCCAGTTTGCATTTGCCTTTTCACATTACAGGAGCAACAACGTGGCAAGACATCATGAAAACGTTTATTCTTATCCTTGGTAATACAATGACTAAACAAGTTTATGTCTTATCGGTTACCAAGTTAATAAATCAATACCTTCCAGCTCTCCTTGTCGCTGGAGCCATTGCTGATGGACGTCAGCATCAGAGGCAAAATCGAAGGTTCCGTGGATCAAGACAAT
>NC_081448.1:8565645-8572793 GCF_007210705.1 Tigriopus californicus
AGAGAGAGATAATAATAGTGGTTTCAATACTTATAACAGAATGTTTCCGTTTTTTTTGATTTGGTGGTGTGAAAATAGGGAAGAAACAAAAATCGCCCATAGATTACAAGCTTATTAATTTTCATAATTCCCCCACCATGGGGGGCGTATGCCTATATGTTAGGAATGATTTGCCCACATTAGTCATGTACAAATGTCGAATGAGAAAGTAAGAGGTCTTAGTTTTGCATATCCAAAGGCTTGATTTGTCTATTGTAACAATGTATAGACCCCCTTCTTGTTCAGTAAGCTTTCTTTTACGTCAGCTCTCCAATTCACCGGAAATGAGTTGGATCTGGCAGTTTGCTCGAAGGTTTTCTTTGTAGGTGACTTTAATTTTCCGCTAGCGTTGTAAGAGTGGGAGTCTAGTCCAGTCGGGTATATTCCCATTTCGAAATCGACATCTCAGTCGTTCGAAAAGCTGGAAGAATTCGCGATCTTGCGCAATTTCTCCCAGCACATTGGTGTAGCCACTAGAGAGAATAGCGTTCTCGACTTGGTCTTTTCCAATGACCCTGATCTGATCCAGTATGTCCATGTGACACCTAGTAATCTGTCAGATCATCATGTTCTCGAGATAGGGTCGACCATTACTCAAAAGCCGGCGTGCTCTGAAGTAAAACCTGTCAAAAAGGTCGGTTTGGCTAAGTTCAAGTTCAAAGATGAACATTGGCCGTTGATTATAGAAAGATTAGAAGAACTTGACCTGATTTCAATTCTGAAACAGGAATCGTCCATAGATGCAGCCATTGATAAGTTAGTTTCAGCTTTTAAGGAAGTTTGCTCCAGTTTAGCAATCTCTGAATGTGTTCCGAAAGGTGGTACACGGACAAAAATTCCAAAATATAGGAAGACTTTGTTCAAAAAGAGTTGCAAACTAGCAAAAGGGCTGAAGAGCACCTCGAATCCAGTAATTGTGGCTAGTCTCCAAAAAAAGTTGGACGTAGTTCAGGGTAAGATTAAGGCCTCCATCGAATATGACCAGTTACAAACTGAAAGTAAGGTTGTTCAGGAGGTCAGGTCGACTCCGAAGGCTTTTTTTTCTCTTATGCGAACTCTAAGAGAAAAATGAAACACTCTGTTGGGCCTTTTGAGGTTGATGGGGAAGCCATTAGCAATGTAGAGACTATGGCTAACATGCTTGGAGATCAGTTCTCTAGTGTGTTTTCAACCCCACTGAGTTCGGAAGCAACAGCTCATTGCTCTGAAGATGAGTCTATTGAGATTGACACGGTTAGTCAAGCTGAGCGTTTAGATGATCTTGTAGTCACAGATCAAGATGGTTTAGAGGCCATGAGGGACTTGAGGCTTTCCAGCTCTCCTGGTCCTGATGGTGTGACATCTCAGTTTCTGATGAGATGCTCACTGGTTCTCGCTCCTGTTTTCTCGTACTTGATGCGCTGCATCTTGGATCAGGGCAAGTTTCCATCTTCACTAAAGTTAGCTCATGTTGTTCCAATTTTTAAAGGGGGAGATAAGTCGCTCCCCAGTAATTACAGGCCGATTTCTCTCACTTCGAATATTGCGAAGGTGTTTGAGAAGATCATGAAGTTCAAACTTGTTGAATTTTTTGATATTCATGAAGTCCTTCCTCCTAGCCAGCATGGGTTCCGAGGACATTTTAGCACGGTTACCCAACTGATTGAACATATTGAGCGGGTTGTTGAGGGACTAGAGAGCCATGAATCAGTTGATGTAGTCTATCTCGACTTTGCCAAGGCCTTTGACAAGGTAAGATCATGGTCTTTTAGTTAACAGGCTCCATGAGATTGGGATCCAAGGCAAGGTTCTCAATTGGTTAAAAAGTTTCATTTCTGGTAGGAAGCAATTGGTTAAGGTTGAGGGATCCCTTAGTGACATACATGATGTCAAGTCAGGTGTTCCCCAGGGTTCGATCTTAGGGCCCTCTTGTTTATAATATTCGTTGCCCCGCTTCAAAAGCTTAGTATTACTGCCAGTCTCTCTTCTTATGCTGACGATACAAAGTTAGTTTCTGGTAGGAATGGCCAGATTCCAATAGCCTTGCAAAGGACTTAGATCGAATCTACTCTTGGGTAACTGAGAGTAATATGGCCCTGAACGGAATGAAATTCCGCTCAATGACATTTGGGTCAACTCCTTTAAATACTCCACTCGTAGATAATGGAGGTAAAGATATTGAGCAGGTCTCATCTATGAAAGATCTAGGTGTAGTCCTCCAAATAAATGGAAAGTTCGATGAGCATATCCAGTTGAAGGTGGGTAAGGCTTTTCAAATGTGTGGTTGGATATATCGCACGTTTAAGTCCAGAGATAGCATCACGATGCTAACTCTGTACAAGTCGATTGTCCAGCCACATCTTGAATATGCCTCACTCATTTGGGCTCCAATGAGTTCAGCAGGTTTGCAAAAGGTCGAGCAAGTCCAAAGATGTTTCACTAGGAACATCACAGGATTGAGAGAGCTCTCATATTGGGAGAGGCTAAAAAAGTTGGGATTGTACAGTGTTCAGAGAAGGTACGAAAGGTATCTGATACTGTACGTCTTCAAAAGTATCCATGAGCTTTGTCCCAACCCAGGGTTTAGGGTCAATTCTAGTGACCGTAGAGGCTTAATGTGCGTTTTGAGAGCACCTTCAAGCCTTCGAGAATCCAGGCTAGTTCGAACAATGAAGTCCACATCTCTTCTTTGTCGGGCTCCTTCATTGTTTAATTTGCTTCCCTCTGATATTCGTAGGGAATACGTAGGCCTTGTTGATCCGGTAGCATCTTTCAAGTCAGACTTGGACAAATTTTTAGATAGCATACCAGATCAACCCTACATTAAAGGACTAGCTCGGTCTGCCAACTCAAATTCGTTGGTAGACCAAATATCATATAAAAATTGAAAGGCAATAAATAGACGAATTATAACCTTTCATTTAATAGTACTGGGGATTACATTCCCTGTAGCGGTTAGAAAAGCCCGTGAAAAACCTTAATAATCCAAAAAAAAAAAATCGTAACACGGGCCATTGTGCATGGTCATGTCATTATCTTTCAACGGGCTATTGAAGCGTTCTTAACTTGAAAATTTGGATCAACAATAAAGCAAGTACTTTGTATGCATCTTTTTAATCACTCAAGTACACAAAACTCCTGTCCACATAGTTCGTCCCATACATAGAAAATTTCTGCATGCACAATAAATGGCAAAATACCAGTAAGGCCAGCAACATAGAAAATGTCCTCACAAAAAAGCGTTGCTCGACCCAGGTGAAAAATGATATTTAAAAAAAGCCTTTATTGGCAGAATGTCTCATTGGATCCTTCATTTTACAATATTAGTTTTGGCATGTCATCGAGTCTTGTCCATTTCTGGGTTCAAGGAGCGTGGGTTCCGGTGTCATATTCGGTTTTCCCCAAGTACATCTCACGATTGGAAATGAGGGATTTGCAAGTTAAGCCAGGTCTTCTTTTCGTGGACATTTTTACCACTGCTATGAATGAAATTTAACACGTCAAGATGAAAACATATTGTTCCTACCGAAATTGGTATTCATAATTGATTTCAGATACATTCGTTTGAAATGTAACTAAAACAACAATATTTATTGCACGGACGACCCAGGCCTTAAATTAAACGATAAATTCTGTAGGCTACAAAAGCTGCCTTGAATGGATTACGAACACAAAGCAACATTTTTGTATGTTGGTCTAAATTTAATTTTAATGCATTTCTTTCAGGTCTCTGTTTGGAATATCGACAAATCCCTTGCTAACCAATAGCCCGAGAAAATCTCAATTGAATCGAATGTTCTGTTGATAATTAGTAGAAGCAAGTGAATATAGTAATATATAAACGTACACCATTTTCCACTTTGTTTAGCTTTAACCCAAAACCAAAGGTAGACCAGTTACCCCAAAAATGCAACTTTTACCGCAAACCTGCAAAACTGCTGAGCAATAGCACAGTATCGTCTGCATAGGAAGATATTGAAGACTAGAGGAGCAATCTACGAGCGTAGGTAGTGCAGAGGAGAATAATACGAACAGGATCAGGCCCTTGGTTATTAATTTATGGGTGGGCTCTTCATCCACAAGAAATTAGATGATAACTTGATATCTGACTTGATTTCTGACTAGTACCAGCTTTATAAAGTTGACCATAGGAAATGTAACGACTGTATTCTCCGGCTGTCACTCTGAATTCCGTCCCGTTATATTTAGGAAGTCACGTGTTGGTGAAACAATTAAAACCGTCAAGAACGAACAAATCGTTGTCGCGTGTTTAATTCCCCAATGTCAGAGATAGACCAATACAATGCTTTAATTGTTCGTCCAAAGTGAGGAACTTGGAGACCTTAAGTATGAAAAACCCAAGCGGAAAAGTGTCGGCGCTAACCCGAAGTCAAAACCGAATACGCAACTTGGTCTCTGAACGGAACGAAGAACCTGTCCCTGAGGAGTTAGTTCGGTTACGAAGATTGCTAGCAGAGCTAGAAATGGAATGTCAAGAGATCAACCCCAAAGATGAAGATGAAGCCCATAAGTTGACCCATTGGTGTAAGGAAAACATCGATCCCAAGGTGGACTTTTTGCCCGAGATTGAAACCCACATTATTGACTCAAGGGTGGACCCTAACCCCAAGGATAGTGTATCAAACGTGTCTGTCAAATCCAAAAGAACGAAAGAGAAATTCAAAACCAAGAAAGAATTTTGGCCGGAAAGAACGAAGATTTAACTTTAGAGTCTAAGATTGTGAGAGAGCGGCTTCGAGAGATTGAGTATGAACACCTGGAAAAGCTCGAACAATAGGCTGAGGGAAGCGCAACACGTACCACCAAAAGAGCTACGATGCCACCTGCTCAAGCGGTCCAATCCAACATTCGAAAGGAGGATGTGCTCGAAAAAGTTTTGAGTGTCCAACTTCAGTCCACTCTAACCAGACGCGACTTAAAGTCATTTTGCGGGAGCTTGTTGGAATATCGGATTTTCATTCAAGCATTTAAATCCCAGATCGAGAACAAGATTGAAGACGATGAGGAACGCCTGGCCTTTCTGTTGCAATTAACGGAGGGAGAGGCTCACAGCTTGATCAATGCTTGCGTTCACATGCAACCTAAGCATGGATTCAGGGAGGCAAAGTGATTGCTCCAACGGGAGTATGGAAATACTTTCCAAATACGTCAGCTTATCGCAATCAACTTGATGAGTGGCCACCAATGGGGGAAGATCCCGCTATAATGAAGCAATTTGCTGCCCTACTTCAAAAATCTAGGCCGGCCATACAAGATTTGGGAACTCTAGAGACTTGGAGATTCTGAAAGCATATATCGCCTCATGACTAAATTGCCTCAGTCCTGTCAGCCCGCGTGGCGGGGAAAGGGGCTTGACATTGAGAACAAAAACGAATAGAAGCACATTTTGGAGATTTTGTTGACCTTGTGCGCCACATTTCCGGAGAATGGAACCACCCGGTGAATGGTCTGAAGGTTAGGGCGCCAGAGAACCACGCGGATCCTTCTGGGGAGCCAAAGCAAAACTTGATTTTAGCCACAGGCGCTACTCCCTCCACGAGTTTTCCGAGTGATTTGGGGAGAAACGGAACAGTAATTGGTGCACAGATTTAGTCCACGGGTTGGAGGTACTGGACATGGAAGCGGCAACAGTCTTCAAACTACCCCCCACCTACACATCAAAAGACCTGCCCGTAAATAGAGATGATATTTCGAAAAGAGAGCAGGTTGAAGCGTGGCCTCATCTGAGTAGCATCCCTTTCCATTATTCGGATGCCGACGTTGGTATCTTGATCGGGGTGAATGCACCTGCTGTATTAAGACCTTTAGAAGTCATCGCAAGGCAAGATGATAACGAACCTTGCGCTGTTCGAACGAAGATGAGATGGAGTGTGCATGGTCCTATTGGCGCTACCGGAAGAGAAACGCACATAAATAGAATCATGATTCAAAATAACGATAGTCATGAATTAATTCAGAATATGTACTACACCCACGATGTCTCAGATGCAATTGGAGGATCGGCCCGAGGGAAATCAGTTGAAGATCGAGCATGGGTATCCATGGTGGAGAATATTGTGCTCTTAAAAACTGGGCATTACGAGATCTCATTACCGTTCCGGAATACAGAGCCAAATTTGCCAAATAATCGACAGGAGGCCATGAAGAGAGCCCAGCATTTGAAAAGAAAGCTCCACTACCATCCAAAATTCAGAAATGATTACGTCCGTTCCATGAATGACATGCTAAAGAGGGGCCACATGGAAAAGGCAATGAAGAATAACTCTGGAGTTGAAATCTATTTGCCACATCATGGTGTTTACCATCCTAAGAAGCCAGAAAAGATCCACGTTGTTTTTGATTGCTTGGCCAAATTCATGGGCAAGTCCTTAAACACCGAGCTCATTCCAGGGCCTGACTGACAAACTCATTGTTTGGTGTCCTTTTAAGGTTTCGTCAAGATCAGGTGGCCTTAGTCGGAGATATAGAAAAGAGGTGTCACCAAGTCCAAGTTCCACTCAAAGATCGTTCAAACTTACAGTTCCTTGGATGACCAAAGGGAGACACATCACGACCTCTTGAGGAGTATCAGTTTACCGTTCATCTTTTCGGAGCTGCTAGTTTGGTTAGTTGCGCCAATTTTGCTTTGAGAAAAACCCCACAAGAGAACCAACATAAGTTTAGCAAAAAGGTAACGGATACGCTTATGAAGAACTTTTACGTCGATGACTTGTTGAAATCCGTTCCTACTGTGAAAGCGGCCCTCGAAATTCAGAAATCAGTGACATCACCTTGTGCCCAAGGAGGATTTAAGTTGACCAAATTGATTTCTAACAAACAAGAGGTTCTTGACTCTCTGGATGAAAAAGATATGGCAGAGCAGGTGTTGCAAGCCAATTTGGGCCAAGAAGAAGTAGTGAACCGTGCTTTGGGAGTGATTTGGAGTATCACAAAGGATTCATTTGGGTTTTCAATTCCTTTGCCCTTTTGCCAGCTCGCTTATCGTTTCGGGATCTATGTTCTGACAAAATGGTGGGTTGGGACGACTTAATTTTGGGACCTGTTTTATCGACAGTCCACAGCTGTGTTGCTGAGCTTCCTAAGCTGAGCAGATTCCAAGATGCTTTAAG
>NC_081448.1:8572844-8616822 GCF_007210705.1 Tigriopus californicus
CCTATTCTCGTAAACGCGTCCACCGAAATAATCCAAACCAATTATCCAGTCCACGAAATGACGGTTTCTATTTAACAAAACAAATTATAAGACAACGGACACAAATTAATAATTACAACATACCGATATTGAATAGGCTCGATGTGGCTTTGGACCCAGGGAAACTTAAGCAAGATGGCGTCCCCAGAAGATACTGATGTAACACTAGCCATTCAAGAAATTTTAGCCGAAGGTGACCAGTGACCAGAACCAACCAATAAATATAGCCAAAAGAGTGCAGAACAAACCCACACCGGCCCCTTAACTGAGCCTCGACTCAGTTACAAGAAATTTGGGGTTGTATGGTTTCTTTTGTTTGCTTAAAATTCTTCAATTCCGACGAGTTTTTTGATCCAATTCGTTGTTCTCTTGCAACATGACAAGGTGAGATATGGGCCTCTTGTAGGTCCCACCCGCGGATTTAACTTTGACTTGACGAACCATTTTGTCCTGACCAGGGAACACGTCGACTACACGAGCAAGAGGCCATCGATATCGAGGGACGTTTTCCTGAACCATTAGTACTAAATCTCCGACTTTGGTGTTTCTTCTTGGTTTGGTCCACTTTTGGCGTTTAACAAGCTGGAACAAATACTCTTTTTTCCATCTTGTCCAGAAGAGGTCTGCAAGGTATTGGACCTGCTTCCAACGACGTTTTGCATATAGGTCGGTCTTTTGAAATAGTCCAGGTGGAAGGGTCGGGCCAGATTTCTGAAGTAAGAGGTGGTTTGGTGTAATTGCGTTCAAATCTAAGGGGTCATCGGATACAGAGGTCAGTGGGCGGCTATTCAGGATAGCCTCTACTTCACAAAACAAAGTGGATAGAGATTCATCAGACAAGGACCGGGGTTGCTCGCTCAGGACTCCGGCAAGAACTTGACGAATGGTACGGATTTCTCTTTCCCATACACCTCCGAAATGGTGGGCGTAAGGGGGGTTGAAGATCCACTTGACTTGCATCTTTACCATTTCTTCTCGAATGTCCTCATGTACCAAGGTCTCCAACGTCTCCCGAATCTCACGTTCAGCTCCAACAAAGTTGGTACCATTATCTGACCGCATGAGTCGAACCTGTCCTCTACGGGCAATGAAACGGCGTAGGGATTGAATGAAAGAGTCCGTCGACCTCTCGTACACAACCTCCAGATGTACGGCTCGCGAAGTTAAGCAAGTGAACACAAGTCCGAACCGTTCAACAGTGGATCTTCCTCTTGTAACCAAAAATGGACCAAACATGTCCACTCCAGTGTTTGTAAATGGAGGCTGATCGGGTGTTAACCTGTCTTCTGGCAAGTCAGACATGTATTGTTCAATGGTTTTTCCACGATATTTTTTACAGTGCAAACAATCACGGAGTATCTTCTTGACTAACACTTTCGCACCAACAACCCAGTAACGTTGATGCAAATGAGCAAGTACTGATTCCCTTCCCAAGTGCCCCACTCGTTCATGTGCATTTCTGGCAAGAAGCATTGCAACGTGTCCCTTCGGCACGATCAGAGGATGTCGTTGGTCAAAATTGAGGTCCTTGGCAAGATCAATTCGTCCTCCAACCCGCAAAAGCCCGTGTGCATCGATGAATGGCGAAAGCTTTGACAGTTGGTGGTTCCTTCCCAAATCCCTCTTCATCTCGATCTCTTTCATAAGCAGCCCAAAGGTAGTGTTCTGAACTTGTTTGAGAATTATTCGCTCGGCGTGAGCAAATAAATCTGTTGACTCCAAAGGTGAATTCGAACCAGTCATCAGCTTTGTCTTGAACCTAACATATCCAACAATCATTCTTTGCAGTCGATTCCAATTTGATACACCAACAAACCAATCCATAACAACATCACTCAGTGTTGAAGTAGATGCACAAATGACGTGGTCCTTCACAACTTCCGGGTCATCATCTTCTAATTGAGAATCAACGACATTTCCGAGCCATGTGTCAACGGGCTGCTGCAAAAATTGTGGACCTAATACCCACAAGGTATCTTGGATGAAATCTCGGATCGGGAGGCCACGACTGCCAATGTCAGCAGGATTCTCACGTCCAGAGACGTGATTCCACTTGCTCGTTTCTGATCGTTCTCTAATGAACTCAACTCGGTTTGCAACAAATCGTTTAAATCGTTTACGTTCGTTCCTTAAGTATTTGAGGACAGTCTCACTGTCTGTCCAAAAGTACTCATCGGCTTGGTCGTATGATCGTTCTTGTCGGAGGAGGGAAGCAACCTCAACGGCCAACTTGGCTCCTGCCAATTCTAATCTTGGTACGGACATTTTCTTGAGGGGGGCTAACCTCGATTTCCCCAGCATTAAAGTTGAATGGACTCCACTCAATCTCACAACCCGTAAGTAAGATACCGCTGCGTACCCAACTTCGCTGCCGTCACAAAACACATGGACTTGCACAGATTTGACGTCGTCAGAAATTTTAATCCATCTGGGGATGGTGTAGTCCAATAGAAGTGAAAGTTCGGACGTCCATTTAACCCACACGTCCCTGAGATCACTTGGGAGGGGTTCGTCCCAACCACAATTCCTCCGACAGAGTTCCTGAAGTATTCTCTTTGCTGGCATGATGATGGGTCCTAAATGTCCAAACGGGTCATATATAGCATAGATGGTTGAAAGGAGGCCCCGTCTTGTGTGGGGCTTCTCTTGATAATGGATTTTAAAACCCAATGTGTCGGTTTCAACGTTCCAAGTCACACCTAGTGCTCGCTCAATGGGCAATTCTTCATGATGCAGATCTAGTGGCTGGAATTTTTGGGCAAGATCCTTGATGTCGAAAGATGATAGGACTTCTCGATCATTTGAGGAGATCTGGGTCAGATTGAACCTAGCCTGACTACAAACTAATCGAATCTCCTTGAGCAGAGTTATGGCTTTGGTAACCTCGTCCACAGAGACAACAAGATCATCCACATAAAACCCGTCCTTGATGGTCTTGACTGTTGAGCGGTTGACTTTATCTTCGTGATCCCGAGCTGCCTGTTGGAGGGCAAAACTCGCACAACTGGGAGATGATACCGCTCCAAAAACGTGGACTTTCAGCCGGTATTCATGCGGGGTTCGAGTGAAATCTCCATCAGGGTACCATAAGAATCGCAAGAAGTCGTAGTTTTCTTCAGGAACCTTTACCTGATAAAACATTTTCTCTATATCTGCCATAATGGCAATCTTCCTCTCTCTGAATCTGATCAACACGCCTAACAAATTGTTGACTAAATCTGGTCCAGGTAGTAGAGTGTCGTTGAGTGAAATTCCCATGAATTTCGATGAACAATTGAAGACAATTCTGATGGTCTTTTTCCTTTTGTGATACACCGCGTGATGGATGATGTACCACACCTGTCCGATCTTAGGCTTCAATTCGCTCAGTGGAACCGGTTCGGCAAAGTCACTATCCAACATAGTTTGCATAAAAGCGGAGTAATCTTTCCTGTAATCTTGATCACGTTGCATCCTTTTTCCAATACTCTCCAGCCGTTGAAGAGCTTGCTTGCGATTGTTTGGAAAACTTGGAGTTGTGTCTCGGAAAGGTAGAGCAATTTCGTAATGCCCTCGTTCGTCAGTTCGGATGGAATTTTCTACCCTTTTGAGCCATTTCGTATCATCCACGGATGGCCCTCGACTGTCCAATCCAGAGTCTTGAAACTCCGCATCATACATGTGGCGAATTTTGATATTGATTTCCTCCAAATCCACTTTGGTTCGATTACATTGAATCACATCACCCACTCTTTTCCTACTCAATGGTCCATTTATAGCCCAACCCAATCGATGCTGGGAGGCATACGGACCCGTTGGAGGACCACTAACGACTTTGAGCGGTTTAATCGCTTCGGGCACATTAGCTCCTATCATGAGGCCAACTTCCGCTTGAATGAGGCACAAGGGAACATCCGACAAATGAGGCCAGCCCTTGAGATCTTCTTCAGTGATTATATCTGAACATGAAACTGGAAGTTCCTTTCTCGCGTACGTTGTCGGCAAGCAGATCCGCTCGTTTTCGTCCAGATCCAAGATTTCAAGACCGTGAACTGCTTTCGTTTCCACTCTTTGATTCGTAGAGCTCATGGTAGTGAGGCGAATTTCGGTCTTTTTTCCACTGATGCCCAGTTCCTCAAGAATATCATCTCTCACAAAACAATCACTGGCGAAGTTATCTAGGCCTGCATAGGTAACGACATATTTTTCTTGACCTTTGACTTTTACTTTGACGGGTATCAAGGCCAAAGCAACCCTTGAAAGGTTACCGGCCCCTGTTTGACAAGAAACCTCTGACTTATTAAGGCAACAAGCAGACGTCGTATCCTTCGTAATGTTTTGACCGGTAATGGCCGCAGTAATTGCCTGGCTCTCATGAGAGGTGTGCTCTCGATGTTCTCGGTGCAAACAAGTCGGATGAAACCGATGACATTCTTGGCATTGCAATCTTTTGACGCAACTTCTTGAGGCATGGCCGGGTTCAAGGCATCCGAAGCAAAGTCCGAGCTCCTTCAGGCGGTCAATTTTTGCCTCATGGACCATCTTCTTAAAACGGAANGCACAGTTTGACACTCGTCCTCTATTTTGGGACGTACAGTTCTTTGGGGATAATTCATTTTCTCTATTGCACTATCATCGATTATCACCATAGAGGCTAGATCAACATTTTTTTCCATTAGATCAACCTGAATGCTGACACTTTTTACCATTGAATGCGGCCACCGTTCAAAACAATTGACCCCTTCCTCTCATTTAAATCCCATTTGGATCAGTATTTGTCCAAATTCCTCGACCTTTTTAGACCACCTAATACCAGCTCATTGGTGGATCAAATATTTTAGCATTGTTCTTGACTATTTCTAGTTATGCCTTTTTTTTTACAGTCAGACATGAGAGTTTTTACATTGAATAACATTCTTAGTCACAGTCACACCTTCACACACAGTCGTATCTTCAGTTTTAATGCCTAATTCTTCTTCAATTTTACTTTTTTAGATACTACTTTTCAATGGGGATTTCGTAGAGAAATATGTGACTGGCGACAAATCTCTCTAGATATTGAAGCGACTGAATTTGCCATGAATGAGCTGAATAGGCGTTTTGCTGAGCTCCGTTTTTGCATGTGTTGGGCATTGGGCAAGTGGACTATGGAATCAAATTTTGGCGTCAAATTCATAAATTTGGTAACTTTATATCAAATTTTCAAATTGGAACCCAAACTTATCGCTCATACGGTAATCCTATTGCAACGAACAAAGTTGAAATCAACTAAAGCCAGTTCTTCACCAAAGACCCCTGGCTGTAGACAGATTTCTGTTATGGAGATGAACGATATCTCCCTCTCCATGGCCAGTTCCTCTAGAACCTTCACCTTTGTGCTCTCTTTTCTTTATTGAAATAAAAAAATGCAGCCTTTCAGTGTCATCCTCGAAGTATTGGAGAATTTCATGCAAGAATTGCAAATCCCTTTACAACAGCACAGCCCGAGAGCAAATATCTGGGATTACAGGAATCAGTATTCATATGGCCAAACATTAAAAGGTTACCAATCTCTTTTAGACTAAGGCTACATCTAGACCACGATGGAAAACCAGGATTGTGTCCGGTTTGAATATGGAAGTAGGACTACTTTCATTCTTAAGATTGAAGCCTTGGTACATTTCCATCCCGAACACTTGCCGTCATTTTAATTTTCTAATACTGTTTAAGGAATGTCACCGTATCACCCAAATTGCCAAGCTCTTGGCGTTTGAATATATTTTGCATGGCTATTCAGTATTTCGAGCCATTTCCGCTTGCTGATTCATCCTTGTTGTCGACATTCCAAGTGTTTTTATCGATTGTTTCATTTGGCATTACGCCTGACAAAGTGGCGTTCCTGCTTCAAATGGTTGAGAAGTAGAGTGCGGGGAAAGATATGATCACAAGAAAGGACAAAAATGTTTATTAAACTATTTCACCTTTTCACTGACTTTAACCAATATTAAGTAAAGTAACTGAAATTTGAACTAATGGCGTCTCTATTTCGAAAACCATTACTTATCAGAGAGCTTGACAAACACTTCTTCTTTCACTGTACTCAAGTCGAACAAAAGACTCATGCACCAAAAACTCGCCCCAGCACTACTCCAACTTCAATCCTCAAACCGGATGCGATCTCAGTTTTTATCTTCGTGTAATGCCGCCTTAAAGCCGCCTTAAAGCCGCCCTAAATGTAGCCGAAGATGGATCTTTAAGATTCAACCACAAGATCCAATCCAGGGATTCAATTTCGGAGACTCAAACCATGACTTCTATCCTAGTGTATGTAAAGATACCCAAATTTGACCCATAGAGCATTTGAAAAACGAATATGGATTGTTGCATGTACATTTTTGTTTTGTTTCGGAATTATCGGAGTTGTGACATTTAGCACGACTGCAAACTTTTACTGGCCATATTCTTCAAGTNGCAACAGAGTTTTCATTGAATGCTGAGTTGAAGTTTGTGCTTGAAGCGAAAGACATCGATCTTTTGACCCCGACATTTTGGTTAGTTCGGCCTTGATTGGGGCTGGGATCTTTGATATCACCAAAAATTGGCACGGATGCAATGCTAGCTTGTAGATGAACGAAATCCGATAAGTCCTTGAATTCAACAAATCCCTTGTTTTCCAACAAGTAGAATGCGCGGTTTCTCCACCTTTCCCGAAGTTTCATGGGCAGCTTCATAATTATATCTTGAATTTGAGATGGGCTATTCAACTGGTTCATGCCTGAAACAGTTTTCAAATAATTTTCACAGCCACGAAGAAAAATAGAAAGCTTCTTCAAACCAGCTATGTCGTCATTCTTGATATTAGACCATTTCTGAATTTTCTGGAGAAAGGCGTTAGCGACCTGAAATTCGTTTCCGTACTCTTTCTTCAGCAATAGACGGGCTTCCTGATACCCATCAGTCGGATTCATGTGAAAGCAACTTCTTACTAATTCCCGCGGCTCATCTTGGGTGTATTTCTCGAGGTAATAAAGAAGATCAGACGGAGACTTCGTGTTGCAAGCAATTAAGCGATCAAAGGCTTGCATAAAGGACGTAAAACGTGTGAGATCAGTACCGTCGAATACCTCAGGTTCGGATTTGGGGAGATGTGATCTCAAAGCAATTTCGGCTAACAGATCGATCTGGTGGCTGGATCTGATGACTGAGTGAGCCTCATTACCTCGGCCGAATAGTTCCTGTTCTTTATTGCGGTCGATTGCATCAAATTGGTCCAGTTTGGCGCTAATATCCGATATCCTCTTCTTCTCGGATTCGGCGCGAGCGTCTCGTTCTAGTCGATTCAGACGTTCCCTCTCCTCTTGAGAAGACTTTTCAATCCTCCAGCGCTCTTCCTGGATACGCCTCAAGTCTGTATCAAGTTTTTGTTGGGCTTCGAGTTTGGCCTGGCTTTCAACTAGGCGAATTCGGGCTTCAGATCTAGCATTGGACACGACAGATGTACGAGATCTGTCTGACCCAGCTACTGAAACGCTATCTGAGGGTTGGACCACTAGATGGTTGGTGCGATCAATCCAATTCGAGATTCTTCGTTTGGTGGCGAGGAAGTCCGCCGATTTCGCGTGGTACCAATCCAAGATCTGTTTACATGTCTCCTCCCCCAACTCGGGGCGGCTTGCCTCTTCCTGGACCTCGGCTCTTAATGCTTCCATGCGATGGGTAAGTTCCCGATAATCTTCTTCGACTATCAATAAATTCGACGGGTCCAGGATAAGGGGTTCTATTTCATTGACCTTTCTTGTCACACTTCCAAGTAGCGCTATCCTTCTCCGATTGACCACATTGTCTTCGGAATCCTCGGCAGGGATATCCCCGGTCAGGACCTGTTCCTGACCAGATTCATACGCCATGATGGTTAACACCTGTGACCACCTTAATCCAACACATCGAATCTCTATCGAAACTGTAACGTACACCCTAATGTGCACGTTGCGGCTGAGACCTATTCTCGTAAACGCGTCCACCGAAATAATCCAAACCAATTATCCAGTCCACGAAATGACGGTTTCTATTTAACAAAACAAATTATAAGACAACGGACACAAATGAATAATTACAACATACCGATATTGAATAGGCTCGATGTGGCTTTGGACCCAGGGAAACTTAAGCAAGATGGCGTCCCCAGAAGATACTGATGTAACACTAGCCATTCAAGAAATTTTAGCCGAAGGTGACCAGTGACCAGAACCAACCAATAAATATAGCCAAAAGAGTGCAGAACAAACCCACNACTCGTCCTCTATTTTGGGACGTACAGTTCTTTGGGGATAATTCATTTTCTCTATTGCACTATCATCGATTATCACCATAGAGGTTAGATCAACATGGTCACATAGCAGGAAGTTACTTCATTCACTTTTTTAAAAAATTGAAATTGGCATCCACATGATGCATTCAATTAAGAGAGGGCCTTGAGTCATGGCTTTTCATGCATGGATTCGAAAGCCGGTCTCTTATGTGAAAGTCTTGCCAGTCAATTTTGAACCATTTTTGGTTGCAAAGGACTCTCAAGGACATATTTCTGTTGTTTTTTCCGCAGCCAACAGCCTCGATAGAGGCAGGTCTCTGCTACTTTCTCCTTATTCTTTATTGATGTGTGTAAGGGTAAGTGCGGGGATCCTCACCCGGTCTGCCGTAACTACATCTGTAAGTATCTCTACCTTACGGACGACCGACCACTCGGCTGGTAAAACAGTACAATGGATGGTCTCCTGGGAATTGATTACAAACCGGTTTATTGTACTGTTTAGCCAACCGAGTGGTCGGTCGTCCGACATCCAGCGTCTAGAAATTTATGCACCAGGGTAGAACTGGTACGACGGCAATGTTGTAACTACCAGCTGTGACGTCACTCCGCGCGCCAAGAAAGAGGACATGTGGATGGACAAGTACATAAAACACAAATCACAATCGGGCTTATAACTTATGAATGAGTCACTTTTCATAAACTTTTAGAAGACTTATGTGTTTTATAATGTTAGGAGGTCAACCATAACAACCCAAAGATATGTTCAAAAGAAAGCTTCACGTCTGCAAGGATTGAATAGACAGATACAGATACTACACCTAAATCCTTCATGAACGAAACCTGCTCAATACTTTTCTCTCCATTAACTGCGAGCGGAGCCGTTCCAAGTGTTATATTTAACATGCTCACTACAACAACAACCTACCTTTAAAATTTGATCATGTTGATTTTAAAGCTTCAAGTATCTTCAGTTTTAATGCCTAATTCTTCTTCAATTTTTCTTTTTTTTTTAGTTGGTCCTTTGATATCGCTTTTCAATGGGGATTTCGTAGAGAAATATATGACTGGCGACCATCTCTCTAGATATTGAAGCGACTGAATTTGCCATGAATGAGCTGAAAAGGTGTTTTGCTGAGCTCCGTTTTTGCATGTTTTGGGTAGGTTTTGGTTGGGTAGGGTAGGGTTTGGGTCATTGAGTATCAAACAAAAATAATTGTGACTAAACCATCGTTAAAAAGCTTTAGAATAGCTATGAACAGGTTTTTGAAATGATTGAAAAATTAAGCAGGCCCGAAGATTCACGGATCTAATTGTACTTTTCTCTGGTTAAAAGTAGTTTTTATGCATATTAATGAGAAAAACTGACAGTTTATTAGAAGCATTTAATAGAAGCCAAGAGCTGTTATGAAATTCATCAAAGGGTCAAATTGGAGTTTTTAATATTATGGCAGTCAGCAAGTTTACAATACATAAGAAATCTGAGGACATGTGATTGATTATGAATCTGCCAGCAAAATGTCATATTTTAGGAGCATTTTGAACAAAATCATTGACTTGAACATCCAATGCTTTGACCTTGAAATTGACGAGTTTGTTCAGTTTGAATTTCCCGCCTTTTTCGCGTTTTTACTTTGACACAGATTGCTTGCTTGACTTTGTTTGTCCACACTTTCAACCACTTTCTTTGCTTATATGTAGCTTTCCTTTTATAACGTCGCCGCATCCCAAAAACTTTTTGCAACCTCTCAAATGAATTGCGCTGTGGTAGGCATAAAAAAGGAAAGAACTACGCCTTCATCACTATTCATTTTTGAAAAGAAAAAGAATGGCAATGCAACAAATCAATCCTGAGACACAAGATCAAGCTTGTCTAACAATAAGTAAGGTGACCTTGTCTTTTTCTTTTAATATTGCAGCAATAGTGCCAGATATTCGAATGAATACTGGCAAACCCATGCCTACAATTTTCATTTGAAGGTCTAAAGACACCAAACACCCTTGTTTTTCAACAAAGCTATTATTTCTACCAAAAAATTGGATACCTAGTTCTAGCCAGATCAAAGGGAATTTGAACAATTACAATCAAAATGAAATCAAAAGACATTAGAGGCGCTGATACCACCTCCAAAGACCTCCAAAGCCACCTGGCCAACAGATATTATATGTCAAAATAACAAATGCTCTGACAAACCGGCAAACCTGATGGTTTGACATATTAAAAATACATGACGCCTTCGTTATTCTAATGACCCAAAGTAACGCTCACTATTTCACTTATTTGTAAAAAAGAAGAAATGCAAATCTGCCTATATCAAGGGCACCCTAAGAGAAAGGCCAACAATGGACGACTCGAGCAAGAAATTTACAGCTACAAAGTTGGTAAAACGTGAAAATAAGTCTCAGCGAGAAGTTTGAGACAACAAGCCTAAGACTAGTTTGCCATCTCAACCAATACTCCATCCTCCCTCCCATCAGCACCACCCACCTCAAATTCATGTCAACTCCATTGTGGAGACTATAATTTCCCTAACACTGTCGTGACCATTGTCACAAATCTGAGGAAGGCCATGGATACTATGGAGTTCCTATTGCCTCATCAAACTCCTTTACATAAATTTGAGGACTTTCAGTATGAATTTGGTCTTACCCAGCACGTTGCAGATAAAACAAATGAAAAAAATATACTAGACTTGGTCCTGACTGACGATCCTGATGCCATTGAACAAGAGATAGTCACTGACTCCCCTGTGTCTGATCATTAATTTCAAGATATTATTACAAACTAGCAGGGCAATAGTCGTTCCTCAATAAAAGGAACGAATTACAGTTGCAACTACTTTGGTCAAAACTAATAATTCGTTACACAACCGCTATTGAAAATATTTATTGGCGTTAGTCGTTACCCTTCCTAAAATCTCGATGACCAACATTTTATGGTTTTTGCCCCATCAGGACCAGACTTCTCTGCAGAAATCGTGTATTTTGCTTCAAGCAATCCAAACACCTAACATTTGAAGAGTTTGTGTCAACAATTTTGCAATTGACATATAATATTAGCATAATTGTTCAAAACGTATTGCATCACAATGCTTTGAGGAGTCAATATTGGGACCCTGGATGGGGTAATGATTGTTGAGTGTTTGCAACAATGTTTCACAAGTCAAGTTGAACAATCCGTATTAGACATTGTCAGGCCGGTGAAGCTTCCCTGTGCCTTAAGTCATGGAAATGAGAAGACTATGGAAATTTGATGCATCACGCTCAAGCCAAAGAAAGTTTTCCTTATTTGGCGATTGCACTGAATAAGGTCTTCATTCCAACGGAATATGATTGAGAAGAGGTAATCAATAAAGTAGCAAATGCAACAAGATTTAAAACCAAGCACAACCTCAGAGTAGTTAAGAAAAAAAGTGGCAATTTCTGGTGAGCCTCAAGTTTCCTCAGCTGTCACGAGATAAACGAAAAATTAATGGCCATTCTAGAAGTTGGAACAGAAGCGAGTGACGAGTAGTTCGTTTAGTTTCTGAGTCGTTACAACCACATCATTTTGAAATTCTCCTTTTTCGAAAAAGAGAACGAATTACTGTAATTTCGTTATTTGTAACTCCGTTACTACTGCCCTGCAAACTACTCAATCAACCCATCTCCTTCGGATCCTCCTGTTGACACTCATGTTGAAGCGCTGGTTGGAGTATCATCCTTTTTCTTTATAGAGATAGACTAACAAAATGCTCGTTCTGCCCTCTGAAATGTTAAATTTGTTAATGCATTGGAGACACACCCATATGTCCCTCGATGACGCAAACCTCCAGCTCACTGAAGCCTGTATGGAGGTTTGCACCAGTCTTGATCTGAATAAGATCAAGACGCGCGAGGACCTGATCAGTATTCCCCCACACAGTAGAAAGCTCTTTCGAAATATATCCCAATTAAGATGTAGCTTCAAGGCGGATGGCCCGAGATCATCCCGTACTTCCAAATACTTTGCTTAATTTGATGAGCCAATCCAGGTGTCTAAATGCCGAAAAACAAGAACAGGAATTTACGGCGTAAAAAAACTAGTGAATTCCAACAGCCAAGTAACTCGTTCTAAAGTGCTCTAGAAGCTAAGGACCATCATCAATTTGATGGGGGCTTCAAATCTAAGCATCGTTTCTTTTGAAGGGCGGTCTTTTATTTCCGAACTGTGTTCGAGTTATATACGATCCATTGTTTGCCCGCACCTGGAGAAGGCAAGGGGCGCTCTTTAAGGCGCTGCTTTAGCGGCAAAAAGTAGAATGAATGACATAAGAACCTGTTCCCGAAAAACAGAAAAGGGCACGTTAAACTTTTTTCATTGATACATCGAAATCGAAATGGTACACCTAACTCTAAAGGGGTACACCAATCTAAAGGGCATCCGGAACAATGGAGTGGCACACAAACACAAAAGGGTGCACCAAACAAACATATTTTGATACCCAAAAGATAAAGGGGCTAACCTCTTTGGTGTCAATCTGAATCCCTGAAAGCTCCTCTAAATTCTGATTAGAAGCACCAAACGCAACCCTTTAACCGCTTTAAAAGTTTTGGGTGAGTCAAACGAAATATTTACTGATCCACAAAAAATTATGCCACCAGAGGCTGGACTGGCGAAAGCATCTAGGCGGTGTAAACAAGGCACAAACCAGTTCTTTGAATGGGAGAACAGAGGGTTTATGCAGTGTGATGGGGCTCAAATTATCATTTTCATCGACGTGGTGAAAACACTCAAGAGAGACGGAAGGAGTAACTTTCAGTTCAGGCTTACAGTATTCATGTATACAATGAGGGATGTCAGGGCTACTTTGATTGCGCATCGAAAAGAAAGTGAATCGCTAATGGCAATTGAAATCAGCTTTTACATCTCAAAGGAGGCCCATTTGCCCATTTTCCGATTTAAAACGTGAACAAATGGTATTCTCAATGGTCATGACTGCTTCCCTTTTCCCGCGCTGTGGCGGCTTATGGGCGAAATTGAATCCTGCCTCTTTAATGGCGAAACATTAGCACAGTTTGTTTGTAAGGAACCTTGAAAAACAGCTCATGTTCAAATATTTACGCGGGAAGTTTTGATTGGAATGTTTGATCGATTTGTTTTTCAATATGAGGGAAGAAATTGCCGTTATTTCTGGCCACCCTGTTTTGATCTTTTTCATCAACCTTGGTAGGATCTAGTGGATTTAGTTTTCTACTTTGTGCCAAGGGTCTCTCATTAGGTAGCTTAGGATGAGCATTGTAGAGAAGCACTAATGCAGTTCATGAAGCTATTGCACATCCCATGATGGTATCAACATTCAAAGAAACGAAAAATTGTTTGACCAAGCTTATATGTAACTAAGAAGGGACAAATAGTCTAAAACAATAACGTCCTTTAGGGACAAAAAGTTGCAATAAAACTATCATAAAAATTGAAAAATGAAAAGAGCAAATGAAATCTTTAAAGGAGGCAAGTTGCCATTAACTGTTAGGGTCGAGCTGTTTCAGATTCACACAACAAATTTGGAGTAATCTTGGACGAAATTAACATAGATTCATATGGAATGTGGGTAAAGGAATGGTTTACCTCATTTTATGTCCATATGCTTCAGTTTTAGATCTGCACCATTGATCCAATTATGGAAGTAGTTGAGTTTTTGTCAGCATGGAGAAAAAAAGGGAGCTTTAGTTCTGGTGCGTTTCTTGGGCTTCTCAACTACCCGAACTCCCGATCTAGCTTGTCTTTTTGGATTTAAAACTAACACTTACTTCTTGCAACTATTAGTTTTGTGGTTATATGACAGGCAAACGATTTGGGTATCAAAGGCAATTTAACGTCACATCTGTTTAACTTGAACGCATGATTCATTTCATCACACCTAAACTCAATAGAGCGACTCGTATTCATATGTTTCTTGATCATGGTGTGACGTTCGGCTTGACCTATTATTCAATTTAAATATCAAAATGTTAGTACTTAGTGAAAAAATGACTCCAAGTTGGGCATGTTTTTTGTTTACCGTTTTGCATTATTTTAAAACAAATTCCAAAGTAATTGACCTAGTTTCCCATTGCTCCTTTGCTACGAGTATCAGAGGAATGTCAACATACCTTATTGCTATTTCTAACAGCATTATCGAGCACTTGCTACGCAGAAGAGATACTTGAGTTAATAGCTGATTCGCCAATTCAAGCGAAATGAGTCGTGCTGGACCCAAAGGTTCAAATGAATCTAACTTTTGGACATAATTCCTGGAATTCAATTTCAAAGTGATCATCTGAATTTTCAAACTGAGCCTAATGGGTCCATCATAAATCAGTTAGCCACTTGTTTCCCAAATGACTTCCTTCCTCGGTGAAAAGGATATTTATCAACAATGAACGGGGCCCTTTTTGAACGATAGGATGCAGTACTTTTGACGACTAAGGAGGTATCAATCGCTTCAACGATCGATTCGGACATTTCCTTGTCAGCCAACGGTTTACGAGGTTTGAACCAAGGATGAGCTATTGACGTGTCTGTTAATTTTGAGATTATACCGACACATCGGAGGACTCGACAGTTCATGGGAATTTTTCACATCCGATCACCACTTTTTGATGAGTATCCTGCCGATGGAAGAAGAGGCCAACGGACCTCAGGCGAGCGTCTCGGGGATCGGATAGCGGGGAACTAATGTGCTTTACCAACAAATCACTAAACGATGTGGCATGCTATGAATTGAACATTTCTACTTCCACGTGAGAGAATGAACTAAAGTAGGCTGGAGTTCGGCACTCAGCATGTTTGGTAATGACGTTGTTGGGAAGCGAACGAGTGAAAAGGGACATTTTGAGGTAACGAAATTGGGTGGTAGGCACAAACACACGAACTTAACAATGAACAATGCCCCATTCTATTGAATCCTACAAAAATATCAATCAACCCCCGGTTAACAGCTATATTTCTGAGCGCATAGGTATAGGAACCACTTGTGTTCGATACAGTGGGAACTACATGTTTTCAAAAGTGTCAATTCTACGCTTTGTGTTGCCCATCCTGACGTCTCTTAGCGTTTTGTATTTGTCGCGGCCTTGCTTTAGATTGTCACGATGTTGTCGATCCTCTTCGGTTTCTCTCCCCTCGACCAACGTCTTGTCCAAATCCTCCCGCAAGGTCTAAAGGAATCGGACAAGCAAAATAGGAAAATGATAGATACAACTCTGATCGAGTACGAATTCTTCAGCGAACCAACCACGTGATATGATGTTACTCACCTTCAGAACGTTCTCGGTTTTCGGGTCTGGTTTCCGTTCTTTTTCTTCGTCTTCGCTGTCACTGCTGTCGCTGCTGCTCCTATTTCCACCACCAATGGCTTTATCGACAACAATTTCGGGGATTTTTTCTTTCTCTTCAAAGTCACTGTTCATCACAGGGATATCAATGCGTTTCTCCACTTGTTCCTGCAAGAATTCATTGTTGTAAAATAACCTTGGAGGATAACCTTCATGGCCTTATGGGGGAATTCTACCTTGATCGTCTTTTTGGCCTCTTCGATCTCGTTTTGGATCTTTCGAGTCTCTTCTTCCTGATTGGCCACTTTGAGACGCACGGCTTCAATTTCCTCCTCTTTGGCTTTGATTTCGCTTTGTAATTTTTCTTTTTCTTCGGCATCCATCTCCCGGTCCTTTTCCATCTTCTCGAGCATATCCTTCAGCTCCTGTTGTTGCTTCTGAAGGTCATCTTTCATTGTCTAAGGTGTGTAAGTAATCCATTAAGAGAGTAAGTCTTGACCAAGCTAAAATACTAGGTAGCTCATACCTGGGCCTCCCGCAATTGCTCCTCCAAACGACGAATACTCTCCGAGGCCTTTTCCAACTCTTTGTTCCGCTCAGCCATTTGTTCTTCCAGGTCCTTGTATTGCTTTTCTAAATTCTTTTGAGCTTCCTCAACACGTTGTCTCAATTGCTTTTCGCGTTTGAAAGCCTGCAACTCTCGCTCGCGAATCTTCATCTCGATTGCCTTTTGTTCCTGGGATGAGGAAACGAGGACCATGAAAGAAAACCATGGTGGAAATATTGAAAGGCATTCTTCGATTCGACTTTTTTTCTATTTGGAATTTGAAAAGATTGCTTTGACTTGTGTCAAAAGGGGAAGTGATTTGTATTTCGTCAGTGTGAAGTCTGCGTATACAAACATGCCTCCTTTAAGCGAGCCCTTCGACGAATTCGGATACTTTTAAAAGAATCAATGGACAATAAGGGCGGCGCAGCCAGGAACAGTTTGTGAAAAGCAAAATGTAGGAAACCCACGTGCAAAACCATACGCACTATGGTAGATTATGCGATCTAAAAGTCAAGCATTCACAATCCCAAATTCGTCCCTAAAGACTGGTTGTGGGATATTTTGATTTCTAGTACCTATTACGTGTCCTTCCTTGCCTCTTGTTTGACGTACGCATCTTAACTCTTGGGGCCAAAATCTTTCATAATAACTTACTCTTCAAGGGATTAGTTGAAAGCAGAATATTTGTTCAAACCCACTCGTAATGAATGTCTAACAAACGGTGAGGTTCAATTCGAGCTGGCGTCAAAACAACAGCATTTTCAAGAAGCAACAGGAAATAGTGCGTTGCTCGAACGAACGTGTTCGAAAAGTGTGCAAGCTTTTTAAGTAACAAAATCATGCAACCAGCCCTTTCGCTGTGGCTAGTGCTTAATACTTGCAAGCATACTCCAATCTTTGGATTCATAATGCTCTCATTTTTTCCACTCGCGAAGAAGATCCAATGGGTTGCTTACTTGACGCGCTCGTTTCCCTCGGCATTTTCTGACTCCATAACCGGGCAGTGCGTATGATGTACTCTAACCAATAATCGCGTATGGATCAACGTACGAAGTCATGCACGTTTCAGAGTTCATACATACGTATGTACGTACGTACTCTGTGCTTTGAAATGGGACTGGAAGTGGAAATATTGCTGGGTTTCTACTTCTCTGGGAGATCGAAGACGTTATTGGGTGGCCGTCTATCGTCATGCAGGAAGGTAGGAGTAGGGGGCATAGTAAGAACTGGCAATCAAGCCAGATGGGCATGCAGGCATGCAGGCAGGGAACAGAGGGGCAGAGGGGCAGTTATTGATGATGATAATAGGCGCAACTCTCAAGGACATGGGCTTATCGTAACAAATCTTGAGGAGACGTAGTAATGCTTGAATTGTTGAGCTAGAAATCCCAATATGACATCAAGCTATAAAACAAAGTCCTTCAAATTTGTTCGCTGGTAGGCTCTACGGCTTCTGCCTTCTATGTATACGCCGCTCAGAGATAACGAGAATGTGCACATACCTTCATTTGTTTAATTTCAATGGTGTCCCCCTTGCGACGTTGCACAAAAAGGTCATGGTTCCCAGTGGCCAAGTAATAGATAGTAGCCGTCATTTTGGGATTCACGGGCTTGGCTTTGAACGTTGATTTCTTTCTATCCACGAAAGAGATCTAAAAAAATGCCCAAGGCGTCGAAAATTGGTTGACGAATGAGCTATTCATGAAGCGGTCAACTCACCCTGAATTGCTTCCTTTTCTTGCTAACGACTCGAATCTCCGACCAGGGGAATGACAACTTCGGGGACAACTTTTTATCTAGGTCGTAAATGTTGATGCCTAAGGCATCAATTCCCAGGCTCAACTTCTTGTCGTTCTTCACAATCACTTCAAAATAGGACAAGCCAAACATTTCCAAGTCTTGAGCAACCTTCAGGTATTCTATCATGGCCTCATCCGCAAACATGCCGCGATTCTTTTTGTGGAACTCGCTCACCTGTGGGTTTGGAAGCACCCAATTAGCATCAAATCATTTGAATCGGCCAATGACCTTTTAACATTACCACATCCTCCCAATCCCTCTTTGAGCGGTCGTGCTGATCTATAATTTTTTGACAAAGAATCCTCTCGTTGGCAAGATACCCGGGGGGATGCTTCTCCGCATCAAAGTCATCGTATTTGGCTTGCACGGCAAACGAGGCCAAGAGAATGGCCTTTTCTGCCGGACAATACACTGATTCGGACAGAATACTGTTCTTCACCTAAACGGAAGCAAACCATCCCAAGGGTCATTCATTCCAGACAAAAACCTCAGCTGAGCAGATTGACCGACATTACCTGGTAGAAAAGCAACCTCAAGGTGACGTTCTGAATGATATCTTCAACGACGTTCTCGGGAAAGTACTTGAACTTGAACTTGAACTTGACATCTCCCTTGAGCGAAATGTCATGCTTGTTAATCTTTTTGTCCAAGATTAACCAATCCTCCTCACCTTGATTGTTGGTGAAGCTCAACCCAAAGTACCATTGCTGTTAAATTAAGAAAACAATTATGCTCCATATCCTAAGCTGGCAGGTACCCTTCAATTGGTGGACATATGGACATATGGACATATGGACATATGGACATATATAGTGAGATCCTGACTTAGTTGAACGCAGATAATACCTCTCTAATGCCTGTGGTGGAAATTACGGTGCTGAAGAGATCTCTGGCGTAGCATTTGGGGTCGTATACCATTTTGTATTCAGTTTCGAATGTGGAGACCACACAACGATTGACACTCGAATTGGCAGACATGGTTCTAGCAAATGACGAACCACACCTTCCTCTGTAAAGCAATTAATCCGAAATGATCTAGTTCTTAGCACGTTCTGAATGCTAATAATGGATAAGTGGATAACCCCAACTGATAAGCTCGCATTTAATCTGTGAAATAAGAGTCATCACTTATCAGTGACGAAGGTCTAAGAATTGTTTCCCATGCTTATGAGCCGGATCTTTTGGCCATTCTCTAACAGCAAGAAAATTTCTCCTGTTGTTTCCAAAGTATTTAGGTGCGCTGATTTTTACGCAAACAGTTTAGAATGACAGTGAAATCGAGGTTGGGTTAAATATCTTGTCAGGAAGTGTAGGCATAGATTCCTAGACATTGGATGTCGAACGACCGACCACTCGGCTGGTAAAACAGTACAATGGATGGTCTCCTGGGAATTGATCACAAACCGGTTTATTGTACTGTTTAGCCAACCCAGTGGTCGGTCGGTCGACCTCCAGGCTCTAGAAATCAATGGTGTAGGGCAATTAAGACGGCAAAACAAATCTAAGATTAATTGCTAAACAAGTTTAGGTGGCAAATTTCATTATCAGGATTTTCTTTTGTCTTTTTTCGCCGATTTCGGCTTTTTAACACCTAGAAACTCTTTAAAAAAGTTTTTGTGGTGAGATTGTAAAAGAATAAGCTACCGCTTCCGCTGAGAATTAAGTAACTGCAACCAAAGTTTTGAAAACTTCGTCCCAGTTTTCTCACTTTTCTCACTAATAGTGATCCATAAGGACTGAATTTGAGCTTGTACTTTAGAATGTCGACAAAGATAAAAGTGACATTAAGTTAACGATATCAGCAGCTGAAGACTAGTAGCAAGTAAAATGAATGCAAAGTATTTGGAGTTATAAAAATATTCCGATACCTTCAAACAAGACTTTGTGATGTCATGGCGTAATTTATTGGATAGTATTGATAACAGTTCCATGACAAATATTTCCCAACATTGCACATCGAGTAAAATCCCATGGATTAAATTGTACGCGAAACTGATACAGCTTGCACGAACGAACGAACCAACAATCAATGCCAAGAAGGCTTTAAGTCTCTAAATAGTTTAGCCCTCTACTCTTAGATCCCTTCAATTTCTTGACACTTCACAGTTTGATAACAAGGATGTCTTTAATTCGGCGATTTTTATCTGTTGTTTATTTCTAATTACTAACAGCCTGAATGAATGACCGACCGACCGACTATTCCCTTAACTTGGATTCTCAAGGAATAGCAAATTCGAATGACGAGCTCTTCTCTCCCCCATGACAAAAAATGGGCAAATATTCAATGTGATTGTTATCCTCGAGTCGGTATACGTTAAAAAGGATATTTTTAAGGGACCAAAATATTTCAATAATATTTCCATTTCAAAGATATTTGAAGTGCAATTTAAGCAGCCATTTAAAAAAATAGAAATTGATTATTTTCATAATCGAAAAAGTATTATACGGCAATAAGGGCTCTTCTGACCAGGAACAGACGGTGCAGCAAAAAGAACAAAGGCAATGTTTTGAGTTTTGAAACATGGCTCTACCCTTCTAACACCAGAAATAAATATGTTAATGATTTGTTGTACAGATAAAAGTCACCAAGAACACTTTAGATCAAATCATTTGAAAAGATATTTTGTTTTTAAATAGTTACAAAACTCTCTGTCTTTGTAGTCAAAATTTCTTAGTCCTTATGAAGGTTTTAGATTCTGGGTTTTGGTCCAGTTTGAGGGAGGTCCTTCAACCAAACCCAAACATGTTAAAATGTCCAATGAGTAGATTTTGCATAAATTTGAAATGAATGTGTTACTCAGCTAATGATTCGAAATGAAATAAATGGTTTTTGAGAAAGCAATTTTTTTTCAAAGCGTTTTTTTTAATTCTTACATATTGCGGCAAGGATCACTTTTCTCAAAACATTTTCACATAATTTCGTGTGAGAGGGCACCTTAGTGTGTTCTTAAAACCTATTACATTATCTTTTTATTGAACTTGGTCTTTCACACTTTTTCAAGTGGATCATAAAGATTTTTGCCCGTTAACTAACTTAAACGTCATGAGACGTTGTGCAGATTACCTAACCAATGCCAAAACTGACTTCAGAAGACTAGGGGTTTTAAAATGAACCCTAACTCAGGTCCTTCAACCTAAACAGGTGACGTTCCGGCTCAATAGGTAACACAATGATTCAAGCTCAAGTTTGAACGGTTTGGGTACTTCAATCGCGTTTGCAAAAGAACACCAGAACTCTTGTGAGTTACTGCGGATCGCACTGCATTTATTTGCGGGGGCATCACCTGGAATTCAATTGGCAAATTTTTAAACGTAGTTCAATCTCTTAGAGGTTTTTTAGATTTTCAAAAGGTCGTCGACCTTGACAATGCAATAGTGCGTAATGATATGAAAGAAAACCACGCAACCTCTCGTAGCAAGTCACAGAATACATGCATCCTTGAAGACAAGTAAGTAATCCTTGACAAAAACATGCCCTACATAAGTTGTAGGCCGCTGGGTTCGGAAAGCAAAACCAAGACGGCCGAAAATACTTTCATTCTCATTTGCGATGTCTAAGTCATGTCTAAGACATGATAAAACCACAACCACATAGGATCAATTGCTTTTTAAATTCTGGGGATTGTCTCTCATTACGCTTTAATGTATTTTTGAGTCTAACGTGACGGCCAATACTGAAAGCAGGCAACTATTCTCAAGTCCCTCCCTCCCTCTCTGTGTGTGTTTTGTTTCAACATTCGGGACAGGGCAAAAGAAATCTGAGAATAACATCATGTTTGAATGATCATGCACGGAAACTCGGAAAGATACAAAACTTGGCTTTGCGAACAAACGTGTTCTTGGAGAAGGAGCATAAGAAGTATTGCTTTTTTCCTGCTTGGTGACCTACAGCGTTAGATATCCTTTGTCGCCGCGCCCCTTCTCCTAGATCTTCCCCCTCATCTGGGACAGAGGGGAAAGGGAAGGAGACAAATGGGAGAGGAGAAAGAAAGAGAAAGAAGACGACGGCTAGGACTGATGGCAAGAGAGCACCGCTTTTTTCCTAGTACCTTACACAGTCGATCACTTTCCATGGTGAGGTAAGGGGTAGTGGAGGGCCTTGAACTCTTTTTGTTTGTTGTTGCTACGTAGCCAAATCTTCGTGTGTGTCGACGGCTTGATCCGAAAAAGGCTCCCTTTTTATTTGGAACGTGTCTCATCTCAACGAAGATTCCACTTCAAGGATTGTGGGAAATAAACTTCTTAGTCATGATTGGTTCATCGGTCGGAACCAGAGCTAAAAACATGCAAATTGGCAAAGGAAGCTTTCTTTCTTTCTATGTCCTCAGTGTCCAACGCAACAATATTTATGGCAAATTCCACCGCTTTGCCCGATGGAAAAGCCTCTGCAACACCAAACACCATAAAAGCATGGCCCTCGTTGAGCCAGCCGATCGATAATGCTGATTTCATGGAACTATCGCTCGTCTCAAATCCCAACGCTGAGGATGACTAATAAAACTGCAGAGAATTGGAACTGGGAAGCGTCTGGACCGATTTCGGATCGATGCAAACTGACTGTCCCAGGACTCTGGAGGCTGGAGCTGCTAACTGCAACTAAGCAGGTCGATTTGGTTGCCACAATTGGGCGAAGGCGAAACATGGATTTCAAATGAATTTGTTTGCAGAGTTCTGAAGTTGCCAAACATTTCGATTCTGGCATTCTACATAACAATCTATTTTCGCTCATCGGGCTAATTGACTAGAAAATTAAAAGTGACACATATCTAGACCAGCAGTATAAGTAGCACCATCAAGAAAAACAGGCATTTAAATGATTGTCTGAGGTGGGGGTAGTGCTACTAAAAATGCTAATATGAATCATTTTAGTCAATTTATCTATCCCCAAGATGTTCAACCAACATTTGCTGGCTCGCGCATCTTGTGCGTACAAAGGTCCACAAGCTTGGTTCCAAACACACTTCCTGGGTTCTTATTTTTAGAGCTGACAATGCATGTTTCTTCTTTACTGTTGAGCCATGACGTTTATGACTTGATTGAAAACAACTCCAGTTATTAGCGTGCATAGCTCTAAGGTAAGTACGTACCGCAATCGTAAAACGGAATTGAAAGTTCCGCCATCGGTAACAGAGTCTGTTGTGGCCGATGTTTGAATCAAAAGTTGGGATTTGTGCGCTTGTTTGTCGAACACTGAGAGAGCAATGTCGATCTTCCATGTGTCAGTGCGCTACCAAATATTTTCCAGTGGTTAAGCAATCGTCATTTTGCAATCGGTATGATAGAAAAAAAAACAGCCGAACCATGTGCTGGGGAATCCCAGCCGCGGAAGGGCTTTGATTAAAGAAGCACTGATGGTGGTTGGCGGTGAACAAGGAGAAAACCCGTGTGACCCTCCTTTACTTTCCTGAAATGGCTTTAAATTGGCGACAGATATTTCCTATGCCATTGCTCCATCCAGTCCTCATCGCGATGAAATGGACTAGGCGGTCTTCTTGGACTTGTCGAGTGAACTGAACGAGACGCAAGATGGCTGCCAAGGCAAGGAAAGACAGTAAATCGACCGACCGATCCTTGGACTGATTCGCCTCGGACGACAGCTCGACAACACGTTCCTCGTAAGCCAGGATGATTCAGTGGCTATTCGGTTGTAAAGCAATCACCGGTTTGACGTTCGTTTGATTCCTGCGCTCGCTCCCCTGACAAGAAACCGTACCGAGCTAAAAACCGTACCCAGCTCTCACTGAAGTTAACCTGGAGCAGGCAGGTCCCCAAGTCCACGATTGCTCCCGGCTGTTCTTTCTTCGGAAGCGTCCTTTCTTCAAATAAAACATGAAATAG
Source organism: Tigriopus californicus (assembly GCF_007210705.1). Lineage (NCBI taxonomy): Eukaryota > Metazoa > Arthropoda > Copepoda > Harpacticoida > Harpacticidae > Tigriopus > Tigriopus californicus. The sequence continues at coordinate 8,596,610 of NC_081448.1, forward strand.
ATAAAAGCCCTTGTCCATGGAGGCGGTTCAATAAAGGAGAACCGCGTTGTTTTCAGAACCGTTCGATCCCAATTTGGTTGAAATCTGAAACCCACGAGTTCATCAACATGAAATGTTTTTTCACAGCCAAAGCACAACTGTTGGAGTGAAATCCCCATGGAGTCCATGATTGGCTTTATATAGCATTGAGATATAATGAATGTATATGAAAGTGGTTCTGCCAAAAAATTGCCGCTTTTTCCACACTGGTTCCTTCTCTGGCCGATTGATGATGAGCCAAGTACGTCATCGAACTAACAAGTCGGTGCTACCAATCTTAGAGGGGCCTGAGAAAGAATCCCATGACGGTACAAGCAGATTCATACACCGTCCCGTTGAAGCTGCTTTGGTTTTGAATGACTAGTCGTTGGATATGCTACTAAAAATTGGACGGTTCTGTGGGTAGAGAAAGACTGTCCGTGGAACTCCTACTGCTTCCAGAGACAATCCAGAAGAGGAGAAAGAGGAGAATGGAGATGACGATGTTTCAAGCTTAGCTCTGGAACCGAGAGAAGGGTGGTGTCCGGCTCATGCGCTGCCTTTGTCCGTACGGTCCGTACCTTGCTGGCTTTTGCCACCTCACACAGCCTAGGGTAACCAATTTGAAGGAGGAGCAGTACCCAACATTGTTGGAAAATCACTCTTTCTCTCTCTCTCTCCCTCTCCCTTCTCCATTGAATCCTGACGAGGGGGTTGATGAAGCCAGTGAGTGCTCTGGCCTCGAATGTGGACGCCAGAGCACGCGCTCGGACGCTTCGACATCATTTCCAACGCCCTCAACGCCCTCAACCTCTTTCAAATCCCACACCATCGAGGAGAGTGGGTCTGGGAGAAAAGTGAGGAACCGGCCGAGACCTGACAAGGGATGACGCCGACAATCCGACCGACCGGCCCTGCGGACCAGGCTCATAGAGGGAAGAAGAAGGGGAACAGGAGCAGATTGAGAAAGACACCACCCACTGGATGCGGGAAGGGAAGGAGGGCAGGAGGGAAGAAGGAGGACCAAAAGAAGGAGGGGATCGACTCAATAATGGAGTGCTGTTGGCTGGTGCTTGTAGCACACCCCAGCTTGCATGGAGGGATGGAAGGAAGGACGGTCGGACGGTCGGACGAACTGAGGAGGACTGAGGAGCAGAGGAGCGACGGTCCGGCTTTTGGTCGCTCGGACCGATGGACATCGAGATAGAAAGATGGATTTGGCTGTTGGTAGAGGTTGTGGGACGGAGAAGCAAGTGGGGATCGGTGGGTCGCCTTCCTGGGTGTAATCTAGCCGCCTGCTTGCAAGCCTGCTTGGCTGCTTGCTTGCTTGTTAGCTTGCTTGCAATTTGGTTAAGAGGGCAGACCCAGAGAGAGACAGAGAGAGACCGAGAGGGAACCGAACGAGCCGAAGAGCCTCTGGTAGAGTGTGAGACTTGAGGCGACGCCGACATCGTCAGTGTGAGTGCGGTTGCTCCAGGACTGGACTCGGTTGAACTATTGCTGCTAGCTTTTTCGACACCCTCAAGTTAGTCACCTTAAACAAGATTCATTCTATTGTGTCGGAAATTTGGGTTCCAAGTTTTTCACTTAGAAGCTAACTGAACCCAAGTTCCATAAGTGAGCTGTGGTATCTCTCGTGCAATCGGTGATCAGGTCAAACCTTCAGGGTCTGTGAAGGGAGTCCAGGCCGTGGGAATTGGTTCTTTGTGACAATTGTTGTGCCCTTGTGATACTCACTAGCCTGCTTGCCTGCTTGCTGGCTTGCTTACTTGCTCGCTTGGTGGTTCATGATTCATTTACCCCACCTGCGGTCAATCAAGAACAACCATGACGAACCTAAATCTGTTGCCTAATTAACATGAACTGGAATGGTGCTAGTGAAGGTCGACTAGGATGGATGCCCCTTTGACAATAAATGATGCTCCTCTCTCATTTGGCCTTTCTGGTCTAGCTAAACGGTGCGATCGCAATACGCCTCAACCCTTGACCTGGAATTTGAGCATCTTTGGAATCTCTCTCTATGAATCTTACGACGACCGTGAGCAATCCTTGGGACTCAAACAATATGCCCCTTTCGCGTACTAGGTCTCTATTGGCTAACATTAACGGGGCTTCCTCTGTCACACCCTCCACCGGAGGAAGCGTGATCACCACGCCCACGGTGACCACTCTCAACAATTCGTTGGATTCTGCCCATAGTCAACTGATCAATTGTAACGATCACTTGCCCCCTCTGAAGTCCAATAATAACAATTCATCCTCTACCCACGGGATTGTTAATCTGTCCAGTGGAGGCATTTTGTTCCATTCAGATCACACAAATCTTAATTCATCCAGTCTTAAGTGTCATCAAAACTCGACACACCACCAACAACACCAACAATCGTCATTCATCGACCTTGCTGACACAATGTCTACCACCGGTAGCATAATTTCGACGGCCTCTCATCAACTGGGATCGAATGGCGTTGGAAGTGGGGCAGTTGTTGTAGGAGGGGGAGGGGGAGTTGGGGGTGGACCACTCTCCAACGGTCATAATCCGGGATCTTCCAATCTTCATATGAATGGAATGCAAACTCTTCCTCACGTCAGACCAAGTAACAATTCCTCTTCTGGAAGCATCCTTTCAGTCACAAGCACCGGTCAGCAACAACACATGGACTCTATAGGTGTCAATGGAAACAATGGAGGCCTTGACAGTCCCAAGAACTTGGCCAATGGGAGCAATGGTCTTGGAGCTGCTCCTAATGGTTCGTCATCCTCAGCTCAGCTTCAAAATGTGAACAACGTCAAACCAAAGACCATGGTTGCTACCCCCGAGCAAGTCATAAAACTGTACATCAATAAGCTCACCCCCTATGAGCTCCAGGAGATCTTCAATTATCCTCAAATCTACTTCATCGGCGCTAATGCCAAGAAGCGTCCAGGTACCATTGGTGCCCTAAATAACAGTGGATACGACGATGACCAAGGCTCGTATACTCATATACCCCACGATCACCTGGCCTATAGATATGAAGTCCTCAAAGTGATAGGCAAAGGCAGCTTTGGGCAAGTAGTCAAGGCTTACGACCATAAAAACCATCACCATGTAGCTCTAAAAATGGTTCGCAACGAGAAACGCTTCCACAGACAAGCCCAAGAGGAAATCAGAATTTTGGAGCACTTGCGCAAGCATGACAAATTCAATAACCACAATATCATCCATCTATATGACCATTTCACCTTCCGCAATCATACATGCATCACATTCGAATTGCTGAGCATCAATCTATACGAACTGATCAAGAAGAACAAGTTTCAAGGTTTTTCTCTCCAGTTGGTGAGAAAGTTTGCGCATTCCCTGCTCCAGTGTTTGGATCTGCTCTATAGGAACAAAATCATTCACTGCGATATGAAGCCGGAAAATGTTCTGCTCAAGCAGCAGGGTAGGAGTGGAATTAAGGTAATACTAAATCGAACACCTTAGGAAATGATGATCAAGAAATACGTAAAAGAATGATCACTTAGGGAGTTCAAGAGAGCTGACTTGATTGTGCCTTATAATTACAATGTTTTCTCACTCATTCAATGCTAACTTACTGTTTAAAGCACAGGTACAATCAGAAGAAGGTTAGGAGGCATTACAAAAAGCAACGGCTTCAATTCGTCAAATATTTCCTTCCGGTTTTAGCGAACAGTTAGATAAATACGTAAATGGTTGCCTCTGAACTTGATTTGCTCGTTGCATGGTCGATCAATGAATTCGAGTCAAATCTGAATCAATTCCTATCTGTGAAAAATGCCACATACAGTATCTTTCAAGCGAAAGACTGGAAGTGAATCACGTCAGTCTGTAAAACAATGCAAGCAATTTCAGTGCTTCAAATTGTTCCTGCTCCAGCGAACGCCATTCAGCGGTTCTTGTACGTAGAGCACCATAGCGGTGGTATTTCTATCATAAAAATGGTCGTGTGCAAGTAGGATAGTCGTTGGTTTAGAATGCCATGCAATGCTCGGCACTGAAATCGTGTCACATGTTCGTTGAATTTAGAGGGACTTCTCACTCAAGTAGGCCTTACAGTTGAGACATTTGCCCAATTCACTTCTTTGTGAAACTAACCTAAATGGTTTGGCAAAAAAGATTTCGAAAAGGTGCCGGGACCCCTATCATTGTCCATCACTCTAATATGTGTATTATTTTTATGAGCATTATTCCCGATAAATTTTGTACCTTTTACAATTGTCGATGATTGGTTATCATCTAGGTATGTTTCTCATTGTTGCTGTTGTCAGCTACGAAGGTGTGATATTTGGAGCACAGACCTTTAATAAGCTAATTGACCAATTTTCTAATCTGATAATTTATTGCTGGTTACAGGTGATTGACTTCGGATCCAGTTGTTACGAACACCAACGAGTCTACACCTATATACAATCACGGTTTTATCGAGCGCCCGAGGTCATTTTGGGCGCCCGGTATGGGATGCCTATTGACATGTGGAGTCTGGGATGCATATTGGCAGAACTACTCACCGGCTATCCCCTCCTTCCTGGTGAAGACGAGGGCGATCAACTCTCTTGCATTATTGAGCTTCTTGGCATGCCACCTCAAAAGCTGTTAGAATCCAGTAAGAGGGCCAAGAACTTTATCAGCTCAAAAGGGTTTCCCCGTTACTGCACTGCCACCACATTGCCCGATGGATCGACCGTCTTAAATGGAGGCCGATCAAGACGAGGGAAGCCTCGGGGCCCACCCGGAAGTAGGGAGCTCCAGACAGCCCTCAAAGGGTGTGATGATCCCCTCTTTTTGGATTTTATCAGGAGATGCTTAGAATGGGACCCTGTGACCAGGATGACGCCCAACGCTGCTCTTCGACATGCCTGGCTTCGAAGGAGGCTTCCACGACCACCTGCGTCTAGCTCGGACAAAACGACAATGGATAGTCCGGCTGGTACTCTCCGAACTCCGAATTCTAGTTCTTCAAGAACTTCGTCGCAATCAAAACTGAACAGCCTCAACAGCAGTAGCACTACTGCCTCATCTAAGATGCGAGGCTCCTCGAATACGGGCGGCCTTGAAGACCTTCAGTCTCGCCACACCAAGCTCCCTCAAATTCCCAACACCATAGCCTGATTGAACTGGAGAAAACTAATAACATTGTCTAGGACAATATAGTGTATAGGACAAGCAAAACCGTGTTGTTACGCGCATCTCGGCCCCATTAAAGAGCTGCAAATGGATAGCTGTAATGTGGCCAAGGTGAAAAATCCAATTTGATATTCAGAGTGTTCCGAGCCTTGGGGAGGTTTGGATGCATTCGAAAGCTGCCTGTGTCTTCAAATCATTGTGCCCCACTTATAGCGAAAACCTCACTCATTGGATTCAACCTAATATGGTGCGCAACAAACAGACCAATTATTTGTGCACCAATTCCAACCGGTTGTCGTCGGCAAAGGGGTCCAGCCAGAAACGAAAATGCTCCAAAGATTGCTTCAAGATATTTGTCATCAAGAACTACCTAACTTCGATCTCAATCTCAAAGAAACTTTAGGAAGACATCCGTTTCAAGAACGCGCTAAGAATACAACAGCAAAAGACATACCATGTCTATATTACAAAAACATCACCCATAGAGTGGTGGGTGGCATCATTGGACAGGATTTCTAATCGAATTCTGCCATGGCTTTTCGAGCATTTTTATGACAGCAATCATTTTTGAACAACCTTTTAGAGGAACGACCAACGATATCTTTAAAACGAAGCAGTGGGCAACCAACAGGGTCTGAAACAATATTTCACCGGGCCAGCAATCGCCAAATCAAATCCAACTTAGTTTGTGTTCCAATTCATCGCCATCTCGTTCAGATGAGAAGAAATTTGCAGTTGTTGCTGATCCATCCTCATACAACAAGAAAATTAAATGAAGATATCAGTATCTTACAAAGGGAACAATTCTCCATTATCCACGATAAGAGAATGACCCCCTAAATAAGGATTGCGCCCAGGACCCTACTATCATCATAATTACTATCATCATCATCATCATCATCATCATCATCAAACATCATCACCAATACTACTTGAACGTTTCTAGTCAGAAAAAGATGTTGCGATATTTCCAATCAAAACGTGATCCATGCATATTGCAATTTATTCGTCATCCACCTCCTCCTTCTCCTCATCCTCCTCCTGTGCTCGGAAGAAACATCATCCACTCAAGTATCAACTCACGCAAACCTTCAGGACACGTCGACTTGGTCTTGCCAGGGATTCTCCCTGCCTCAGAGAAAGGATTAAGTCACATGACTCCCGACTCATTTCAGTCAATTGAGAGTTATCAGTGCGTCTACATCTCTTACCCAGAAAACATCTCGAGTTAGTGTCAATATTTCTACCAATGTCTTTGACGTTGGTGAATAATTGCGCAGAAGGGGCTGAACTCTTATCATTCATGGAATTGAAAATATCGTGCATGAAGCTTAGAGAGTTGCCTTACGAGTTCCGTGCAAGCAAGACATTAGGATTGGGCAGCGATGACTTTTTCATTTACTTCTCTAGATTGAGTAGACGGCTGAGTATCTTTTTTGAAAATACTGGTCGAACAACAAACGAGGAGACCAAGAAAGCTTGAATGTCATTTTCCATTCATTTTTATTCAATTTTCACGAATTTGTTGCTGTTTTTATACCATCAGAGTTAGTTTCGTCCCGACCCATTTCCCATTTTAAAAAGGTTGTCCTTTTTGGACCACACAATCATCAGTCAATCAAGAGAGCAAAGCATCCGTGGGGAATCGCTTCGTTCAGTCATTTTGACTGTGTAGAGCCGTACTTTCGGGATCGTCAGTTACCCTCAACTACTCCTCCTCATTCTCCTCCCACACCCTAGTTCAAGGTTTTTTTTTTGAATGAAAGTGGTTCACGACAGTGGGATCAAAACAACAAAAACGACGTGCAGAACGATTTTCAACCACATATGATCCACTCATTGATTTCCAATCAAAAATACACTTTTGAAAGGAAACGTAAACGTACCATCGTCACCAAGAAATGACCAACCAGTCCTATTAGTGTTAAAGAATTTCGCATAAATTTTGTATGATCCATGTAAAACGACAAACAATCAGCCCAACTGGATACATTGGCATGTGAAGAAGCAAAGACATTTGAGTCACTCTTTGGTGCCATGAGATGCCTTTACGAATCCACCTTGACCGCTCCTACATCAAGAACAATCACGATTGCGGCAAAACAAAACTCAAGATGACTGCAATGAATTCCTCTCCCACCTTTTTTCAGTGCAATTAAACAATTATTGAAGAGAACCCGTCTTTGTGTTTAAGGCAATCTACACATGGTATAAGGCATACAATCCTAAGACTTACTGCTGAACTAATAAAGTTATGTTGATAGTATTTCGTTCAGAAGGCTCGTGAATCCTAACTTAGTTAGTTGCCCCTCCTTATCTTCAAGCTCCTACGGATTATGGACTGTCAAGCCCAATGGAATAGAAGCGGTCGCAACGTTAGTTCTTTTTCTACTCCCATACATCATGCATCAGATCTAACAAAAGTAGGCTAAGGAATAGAGCCGGCGAGATATTGAAGGTACAACTGTTCCCTAAATGATTTTTTTTTTTGTGGTAAACGAAGTGTAACACCCGAGCTCTTTTGTCTGTTCAGCTAGCTACTCCACTTGACTTGAGTTTTAGGGCCAAGCGGTCGCAACGTTAGTTCTTTTTCTACTCCCATACATCATGCATCAGATCTAACAAAAGTAGGCTAAGGAATAGAGCCGGCGAGATATTGAAGGTACAACTGTTCCCTAAATGATTTTTTTTTTGTGTGTAAACGAAGTGTAACACCCGAGCTCTTTTGTCTGTTCAGCTAGCTACTCCACTTGACTTGAGTTTAGGGCCAAGCTGTTGGTTCTTTTCTCAATAGAATCATTTTCGCAAACACAAGAAATCGAGACTTGCTTATTTTCCCGTTGTCGTGTTTTTCAAGAGCACCTCGGACGCTTATATTTCTTTCTATCCATGTACAGTGTAGGCTTTGCGCCGTATCTAAAATCCATGCCTTCTTAACATGGGCAAATGAAAGTGACGAGTTTGCTATCATGCTATGTACGGAAAAGTGATGAAAACTTGCTTCCACCCTGGGAAGAGGATGTCCAATCAAACCTTCGGCAAGCATGCCGTGAACGAACGTATGCTCTCTCATATGAGTAACCTGGATATTTAAGGCATTGATGTAATGGAGAAAGCCTCTTGACGTGAAGTTCAGCTTCGCTTAGTCACAAATGTTTCTATCGGCAGACGGCCAGCGACTGTTTTCTATGCCTCACAAATGAAACTTGCCAAAATATCGTTCGAAGTCGGTGACCAGCACGTGAGTGACGGATGGGAATCGGGATGCGAAGATCCGCTGGAAGCCAACCCATGGTTTCAAAAATGTAAATCAAGCTCACACAATTTTGGTAGAACAAGTGCTTGGGGTAAAAAGTCGGAGTCCAGAGACATTTTACAAATGCAAATCCATGCAAGATAACTTTTTCAAGCAACGCTTTTACAAGCTAAACAATCACACCTACAGACTGAGAACCCATCTGATACGGACTACGACACTGCCTATCCAAAAACATGGACGATGTGATGGCTGGCTTCGTTGGCCGAGAGAGACTCACGATTACCCTTCCGGTCTTAGCATCCACCATTGAAAATGAAATAATATCTTTTGAGCTACTTTGATGAGAAACTCATTTTTGAAGCCAAATTAGTCAAGTAAGACTCAGCTGCCTATTGCTGGTGTTATCAAATATATCAAGAAATGTCAAGTTAAGTTTTAACAATTGTTCAGAAAATAAGATATTTTGGCCCGAGAGTTTTTGGGGTTGTCTAGTTTCTACTGATATCATTTCAAGAACAAACGAGTAAACATTGGCGAGAATCAAATTGCAAAACAAACTTTTCAGCGCGAGTCAGCTCTGATTGATGTGACAGAAACAGGAATTCAGAAACAGAAACTCAAAGCCAGATCTTTTTGGCGTTTCATTCAAAAGCTACATGGTCAACTCCGGCAGAAGCAACAACGGTGTCTTCCTCCTCTACTTGTTCTTCAGTTCTTCTAGTAGTCTAACATGTACGTCTTCTGTACGTAGTCTCATCATCATCGAGGTCTCTTCCCAGCTTCTTTTTCTCTTCCTCCTCCTCCTCCTTCTCCTCCCCCTCCTCCTCAGCGTCTCTCACTTCATCCAAAGCAACTAAGTTTCTTAGGGCAAGAAAGAAAGAGCCTGACGAAGACGGGGCAGCTCAAGTGGCTTGAACACCACCCCAACTGCTGGAGGAGGAACAACTGCACAAGAAGCATCAGCAGCGCTCCAGGAGGAGATCCAGGAGGAGATCCAGCAGGCAGATCATCATCATCACCATTATCATACCTATGAGGTGGAGTCACTCAGGTGCTGGAAGTGCTCAAACAAAATTGGAAAAGCCATCCTGTTCCAAAGGAAATTAAACGATAAAAAAACGCCATTGGAAATGGTGAAAAACATGTGAAGAAGCAGTTCCTATCTCACTTCCTTCTGCCTCCTATTTCTGTCGCCTTGAATGGTGGAGGAGCCTCTATTTTTATCTGCATTTCAGGTAAAAAAAATATTCTTAGCAGAAAATTCCTCACCAGCTTATCGAATGAAGATTAGATTTGCGACATACCTTGTTCGAAGCATTAACGAAGGGAGTCGGTTCAATGGAATGAAGTGCAGTAAAGTGGGGTCAACGAAGTCAATAACGAACTTTTTTTCCTAATAGTGAGCACAATACCCGGAGCCTGTGCAACATACATATTAGGGAATCGAACTCTCGGCCAGCTTTCAACATCTCATCATCATGTCGTTTCGAGTGGTTCGGCAAAGTAAATTCCGGCACATTTTCGGTTCCAATTTAAAGCGAGAGCAATGCTACGACAACATTCGAGTCTCCAAATCCTCTTGGGACTCTACGTTTTGCTGTGTCAATCCCAAATTCGTTGCGGTCATCGTGGAATCTGGAGGTGGTGGAGCCTTTCTCGTTTTTCCACTCTCAAAGGTGAAGCTCACCAAGTATTTTAAAAAGTTATCACGCTTCTCCCTTCATGAATCATTTGATACGTTTGCTCATAGATTGGAAGAATGACCCCTGAAGTTCCACTGGTAGCAGGCCATAAGGGTCCCGTACTTGACATTTCTTGGTGTCCACACAACGACAATGTCATTGCAAGTGCCTCCGAGGATTGTACTGTTAAAGTGTGGCAAATCCCAGATGAAGGTGTTACAAGGTAAGTGGCTACTTGAAATAGAATCGGAACACTTTCTCGAGGCCTAAGTTTACCAGTGACACATACCTCCTATCCATTACAGAACCATGACCGACTCTATCGTGAGCCTGGCCAAGCATCAGAGAAGGGTTGGTTTGGTGTTGTGGCATCCATCAGCCCAAAATATTCTTCTTTCCGCGGGGTCAGACAACAACGTGGTTATATGGAACGTTGGAACTGGACAAGCACTATTGTCATTTGTCTTGCCAGACCTCGTTTACTCTGGTTGTTGGAATTGGGACGGGTCTGAAGTGCTCTTCACATGCAAAGATCGAAAAATTAGACGTGTCGACCCTAGGTGAGTACGTCTTGAAAGATAAGCGTGATCCCCTAAATGAATCTCGAATTTCGATATTCATGTCTAGCAATGCTGGATAACTGTGAGTTTCTGCCTTGAATGTGTTTCAAGATTTTGGATCAGTGATTTCAACTAATTTCCTGCACAATTTAGAACTGGCGAGATTGAGGAGGAGGCCGTTGCTCACGAGGGCAATAAGGCCGCAAGGGCCATCTATTTGAAAAACGGCCTCGTGTTCACTACTGGCTTTACCAAGCATAGCGAGAGGCAATACTCCTTGCGAGCTCCAGGCCACTTAGATGATCCCATCGTTATGGTGGAGCTCGACACATCTAATGGAGTCATGTTCCCTTTGTATGATCCAGATGCAAATTTGATATATCTTTGTGGAAAGGTACGAGGAATTATAATGGATGATCGATCCCCTACGAGCATCTCATTTCTACTTGGTCCATTTCAGGGTGACAGTGTCATTCGGTACTTTGAAATTACTCCCGAGCCTCCATTTGTGCATTACATCAACACGTTCCAAACACCTGACCCTCAACGGGGCATTGGGATGATGAGCAAACGAGGATGTGATGTGTCTATTTGCGAAATCTCCAGATTCTACCGGCTTAACAATAATGGGTTTTGTCAAGTGATACCTTTCGTGGTGCCTCGAAAATCTGAACTCTTCCAAGAAGATCTTTATCCCGATACTCTAGCGGATGTTCCAGCCATTTCGGCCGAAGAATGGTTTGACGGAACAAACGCTGACCCCATTCTCGTTCCAGTTACAGAACATGGTGTTCAGACTAAAAAGGTTCGTCACCGATTGTATCTTCATGGCGGTTAAGGTAATTGCTTCATTGACTTTCGAACTATTTTGGGGCTGTCTTTCTTTTAGACTGAGACCATTGCCGCTCCTCAACCGAACATTTTGAACCGTTCAAAGGTGATAGGAACATCTGGCGGGAACGAGCCTCACTCAGCACAACCTGCGGCTGCGGTAGCTTCATCAGCGCCGCAAGTCGATGTGAAAAAACTCACCGTGAGTGTTGCTCAGATGTTGCATCGAGGCATTTAGCCTCACCGACCTTTCTTGTCCTTTCAGATGGCCGTAATGCAAGAGGTACACAATCAGGTGGAAGATTTAATGGACAAACAGAAAGGCAAAATTGACGAGCTTTCAGCAGAAATAAGAAAACTCAAGGCTATGATTGTGAAGCATGAATCGCGGATTCGAACGCTTGAAAACAGAAACAAGGAGCTCGAGGCTTCTTCCCAGAATAACAATGGAGGATTGGACGACGAAATGGATCCGGATGAGGTCTAGAAATACTACGATCCTCAAACCCCTACCCTTACCCTGGCCCCTCTATCAGGACTAGAATCAAATGAAGTCCTTCAAGTTCATTCGTAACGCCTATTGATGATCTTACTGGCCATCCATTACTAACACACCTCAAAGCCCCAAAAGCACTCTCTGTCTGGAAGAATTCAAACTTGTATCCCATGGCGGCGGGTTCTATCTGCTGAGAGCCGGGATCATTGGTGCCAACTAGCTTCAAAATATGCCAAGACGATCAATGTTAGCTTTGTTTTGTCCTACAATTAACCCCAAACGAAATGGATTATCAATAAACAGCCTTACCATCACCGGGTGTTTGTAACGCTGAGACTCACCCTCAATTTTCTTTGTGGTGTGAAGACACATTGGCTTCTATTGCAAAGCTAAATCAGAGACGATTCAATTCATGGGTCCTGGCTTGGGCAACCTATTGTGAGGCCGCAACATTACCGGTATTTAATCCAGAATCAGATTCGATTATCTTCAGGTGGCAGGCAGTGGGGAGTAGTGGTACGCCAACAGAAATTGAGATTGCTCGAGATTGCAGAGCTCGAAATCATAAAATTGAGGGAAGCGAATTGCAGTCTCAGCTTGGGCTTAAAATGACAAGTAAGACGACACGGCGAGATAGTCCAATTTAGGCTGAACAGCATTTCAAGATTTATTTTTTTAGTGGAGTTACAAAGAAATAACTACATTCATGAACAAGAATGGACTTTCAAAACCTTACTCATTCGATTGTTGCATCACTTTTGATGAGTTTCTTCGGTAACTTTTTGGGTATCCTTTGAGCAAAATCAGTGTGAATGGAAATAAACTTTTACATATGACTTTATTTTGTAGATTTTATTTTGTAGACCCGTGCTCCAAAGATAATCAACAGAGAATTTGTCAACTCCTGAATCCAATTCTTCCACGAGTCTTCGACAAAGATGTTTAGCATCTAAGTATTTGAGCTTCACTCAATCTTGTTTACGTTCATTGACATTGTAAATGCCCATAAGTTTTTCCGTCTTTACGCAACGCATATTCCTTCATTTAAGAGTAAGTGTTGATGGAACATATTTTTAGTTCTGGATATTTTTAAATCTGGGATTGATCCCATATTCCTGAACAACTCGATATTCTTTAGAGTCGGCTCATCTCTACATTGTTGTTGATTCAGAACCAGTTTGTTGGGAGCAGGGTAATCCTTAAACAAGGTCTTACTTATCAGATCTTGGTTTTTGTCAGAGGAAGTAATAGCAAGGAAAACTTGGAGATGGATTCGTGAGTTCAAAAGTGAATTATGAAAGTCAAACTTTTCCAAGGAGTAGATGTACTTTGATCGAATTAGTCGAACATCGAAAATAACCGCATGTTTAAAAGATTTTGTCAACCTATCTAGAGCGAGTCCTAAACGTTTAGCGCTGCTAAGAATGGGCCCTAACCGCCAAACTCGAGATATTTGGTTGTATCAGTATGGAGAGGTTTATCGAGCCTAAATGGAAATGGAAACAGTCAGAATAAGAATTCCACATTTTTCAAAGGCGACTAATAAAGAAATTGTGAAACGTGACCGACACGATTCACCAAAAGACCCGTAGCATACGTATACAGTTCCATCAGATTTAAACTCATCAAACTAATACTAGACCTAGAGCACTCTGATAATATTTTATGGCAATTTTGTAATGTTATATGACCCATTCATGACTGTCGTTTTGTTTCATGAATAAACTTCGGTTATTAAGAGTGAACCTGGCGGTTACGTTACTCCAAATTGGACATTCTTTTGAATAAAGGCATGGCAACCCTGAGTCACCTAGTGCGGAAGGAATGTCCGCGATTTTTCTGGAATTGTTCGTGCGACCCGCAAAATGATGAAGTAATTCCAGAAATATATGCATTTTATTCTCCCTTTCAGCTACTGGTATCCAAACATAAATACAATCTTGAGATACACTGGCACATGCTACTAATTTTTTTTTTCTCTCTCTCTCTCTAATTTCCACCTCGAATCCCGCTGGCTCCCAACGTTTTATCATGACTTTGCTCTTTGGTCACCCTGAGCTGTGAAGGACTAAGGTGTTCTCACTTTATTATGATCTCCAAACGATCGATCCTCCGCACTAACTGAGTAATTGACTGAAATTTTGAACATTCTTTCGTATCTGGCATTTGTTGTCCTCCTCTGTTCTTGTCTGGTCCTCTCTAGTGATCATCGCATCGCCATCAATCAATCATTCCATCGTCATTCCATCGGGCCTTGTTGTGTTGGTTTTGTCTTTCTGAGTTTGAGACTGGATCATGGTCCGCCAATTGGCTAGGGGGGACAATCCCATGGAACATCTTCAAGACCATTGGAGTAGCCCCTCCCAAGTGGATCTCGAGTATCCTGCACCACCCATGCCCGCACACCACCGAGGAAGAGCTGGTGGCGAACACCCTCAACCACCTCAGCCGCAGGTCCTCGATGTGAACGGCGTGCTCCCCTACGAAGTCATCTCCACGCAGTTTTCCTCCATGGTTTTGGATGCCAGTCCTACGCCTAGTAAAATTCCCAGGTACATGCGAAAGGCCGTTGAAATCGATGGACTCGAATGACGAGAGTAGATGCTAACGGGAGGGGTTTCCTAATTTGCAGAGCTCAAGCGCCACCGTGTCCGGATTTGGAGGACGCTTTCGCCTCTTCAGCCCGAATCTCGAAAGTCAAGGAATTTGAGGTCCAATCCGACGGTGTGGGCTGGTTCCAAAATGATTGGGCGGCCCCACCTCTTCGACGCAAGAAGGCATCTTCACGTCCCACATACACGTAAGTATACCAAATCAAGAGCCTAGGTGGATCGTAATTTCACATTTGCCACTTGTTTAGGTTTGATTCTTGTCTGGTTCCGGGCAAAAGCCGAGTATCGCCAGGATCCCGTGTCAATCAAAATGCCTTGCCCCCCGCCATCATCAAACATATCGAGGATTCTACTTCAAGGGCACTCGTTCTGTATAAGCCCCCGTCGAGTATCATCGCAGAGTGTGTGCCTGATCGCTCAAGTAAAACGGAAGAATCGGATGAAGAGGGTACTACTTCAGAGACCATGGAAATTGACTAACCATCAACGTGTTTGAATTTCTTTGAAGTTTCTACTTTAAGGATGTGACCGCATTCCCTTTAATTGTCAGTAAAAATAAACGTATCTATACTTTCTCATCAGAACCATTTAAATCCAGAATAATGTTAAGAAAGGCAAAAAGTTTGTTGTTTCGTTAAGGAATTGAATTTTATACAAAAGGAGCTCATTGACACTAACTATATGCAGGATTAGGAAGGAGCCTAGTAAAGAGTGAGCGAAATGAAGTGGTCCGGGACAACGACCGTGCGACAAATAGATTGGCATTACTTGATCTTTTTCGTAGCCGTCCCGATTTGGCACTGATTGACTTTGGTCGCAAAGCGCAGCGAGTTTAACGTTTCACTGAAGCTATCTTCTTTCGGGGAAACGTTGACAAACATCAAAGTCTTGGAGTTCCCACCTAACGAATTTTGCAACAGATGTGTTAGCTTGGAATTGCGGTAGGGTATATGCGAATCCTGTAAAAATACAAGCAAGAAGTTAACATCTTTAACTAAGAGAGGGCTACGTCTATCTTATACCTTTTGAGCCAGTGCCATGATGACGTTACCCAAATTGGCCAACGATTTATTAATGTTCTGGGTCTCTTTCAATCTTAATCCCTCCGAACCGGAATCTTTGAGGCGTTCAGACCCAGCCAAGTCGACCAGGTTGAGGGTACCAGAGCAAGACTCGGTAGTAATGGAATTGCTACCCGTAATTTTCAATTGAAAAACGGAATGCGACCTTGAGGACCTTTCGTTGCAATTTGTGGCGGCAATCGCGCGATTCTTGTGAGCAAGACTGAGGAGTGATGTCACCTGACGAGTATTCAAGAAAGGAAAGGACAGATTAAATTGTGATCTCGACCATACGTGAAGATTTGATCATACCTGATGCGGACTCTTGACTTCTACGACTTTAACGTTGCTTACATACACATCGTTGGTTTGTCCTTTAACGTCGGAGCTGGTAAGTTTGATGTCATATTTCAGGTTCTTCTCCGTGGCTAGGAGATCTCGAATCTCCTCATTGTATATTTCCAGGAAGCTTGCTTCCATCTTATATGTCCAGCCTTTGCCCTCCAATTTCTTGGTCTCCTGGTAAATCATGTCAAGCGTGAGAGGGATCATACCCTCGTTGCCCGGTTCTTCTCCCCCTTCCATGGTGAATGTCTTCCCACTTCCTGTTTGTCCGTAGGCAAACACGCACACATTGTAGCCGTCAATGGCGCTCTGTACCAACTGGCATATCTCTTCAAACACCTGGGCTTGCTTGGCATTGGGACCGAATACTCGATCGAATTCAAAGTCATACTTACTGTTTTTGCCTTTGATACCACTGGCAATGGACTCATTTGGGCTGTCTGGAAAATAAGTCATCGAAGATCAATGTGTTGGCCACGCAAGGACTCAAACTCAGACAGTTATTCTTACCCGCTATTCTTTTCAGCTCGAGGGAATTTTCCGACACGAACTCGATATGTCGAATATTTGGGCCCACCTTTTCAACTTCGCCTTTGAGGAGAGGTCGAACACGACAAAACACTCGGATGTTGCCCTTCAGTTCTTGAATGGTATTGTGAAGGCGACGCCGTTCGGTTTCAAAGGCTCGTTCGTTTTCCCGATGTTGGTCGATTTGAGCCGCTTGCTGCGAGGCCAACTTTTCCAATTCGGTCAACTTGTCTTCCGCCGAAGCAAGATGACGTTTGGTGTTTTCGAGTGTAGCCTCCAAACAATCTTTAGTTGCATTGGATTGAGCCACAATAGATTTGAGGCTTCCAATTTCAGCGATTCTGGCGTTCAGCTCGTCTTCCAATCCCTTGAGCTTTCGCTCCAGAGCTGATTTCTTGAACTCTAAATCATCCAATTGCGTTCGGTAATTCTTGGCCTGGCATTCCTTGAGATCCGTCACTTCCGAGAGTTCCTTCTTCAAAGTCTCAATCTATATGATAACGTAATCAGTGACAAATGAATAACCTGCTTCGATCAATATCACTTGAGCAAATTTCTTGATTTCTCTCGTACCTGTTTTCGAAGCGAATCGCGTTCTTCGGCCACCGATTTCAACTCTTCCGAGTTCTGAATGACTTCGGTCTCTTTCTCTTGTGCTACGGTCTTCAACTGGGTGTTCTGGCTCTCCAAAGTGGACACGCGCTCAGCCGTGGACGCGAACAGGCCCTCCATGTCTTCTAATCGGCCTTTCAAATCCCACGCCGGCCGCTTTTTGGGCCCGGGGCCTGGACCTACAGGTGCATTCGTGGTGACCGTCGCGCGTGTTCGCGGGGCCAAATTGGAAGTGTTTCCACCGACAGGGTTGGCTCCGGGTCGGCGTCCTAACACATTGGTGGCTCGCCCACTCATGTTTGACGTCCCTAAAGGTTGGGTCACCTTGGATTTGGGACCAATATTCATCATGGATTTGGCTTTGCTCAGATTCGACGTCGAGGTCTTCTTCAATGGGAGGGTAGGCGGATCTGAAAGTGAGCATGAGACCAATCCAGTGTCTCCTCTTTAATTTCACGGAGCCCCCATCGTCAATTGACGTCGTGTCCTTCCCGGGTCTGGGCCCATGCATGGGCTTCCGTCCCACTTACCCATTTTCTTCTTTTTGGCCAGAAGACCAGGCTGTCCGGCATTCTCATCGTTGGATCCGGCTCGAGGTCGTTTCACGGACGAAGAAGATTGAGGAAGACGACTTCCCGGTCGAGGAATCCCAGACATTTTGCACCTTAATGAGGGAAGGAAGCAAGGAAGGATTGGAGGATGATGATGATGATGATGATGATGATGATGATGATGATATATATCAAATCTCCGACGTGAGCTCGCTCGTTCAGTCAATAGCTCTCAGCGGGGAGATGGATTGGGTGGTGGATATGCCAATGGTGGGATGGAGGCGTTTTCAATCGACTGGCACAGATATCCGGGAAATTGACAGTCCGTCCGTCGGTCGCAGCCATCTCTCCCCAGTTCTCTCGCACGTAGCACACACACACACACACACACACACGCACGCAGGCCAGAAAAATCCGCTCAGATTTGAAAACCAACGACACCATTCGTCCATTGGCTGATTAGGCAAGGCAGGCTGGATCGAAGAAGGGCTAAGCCACATCAAGGCGCAACTTGGTGCTTCGTCTGCCACAAAACCTTCCTTACGTAGGCTTGCATGGTATAATCAGGGACTTAGCCCAGCTGTCCCTGGTATAATGGATGGTAATGGATTGGTAGTAAATTCTCGTTGATAGCTGAAGACCTGAAATCGGTTATGGGCAGAGAGAGAAAACTTCAGCCGGTTCGGATTGATGCCGTCGGTCGGATCTTAATCAAAGTGGAAACTATTTGACGATAAGAAAATACGATATCTAGCAAAGGCCTGAAAATACAGAAAAAGGTGGGGATCAAAACTTATATTTGTCCTTTTGCTCATTGTGCGCAATAGAGAGAATTATTTTTCAGAGCTTTCCATGCAGAGCTTGTATTAAGGACAAGGCAGCAATGAACTGTCATGACTAGAGATGGCCAAAATTTAAATAATAATAAAAAATATTTTATGTCATGAAATATGCATGAAAACTCGCCAAAATAAGCTGTTATTTACGTAAGTTTGAGGACACTAGTAATAACCCAAGTTGATTGGATACCAAAAAATTACGGTATAGTGCATCGAAGAAGTGTAGCTCCTTCAGATACCCATCAATGCACTCATTGTTATGAAGAGATGTTCAAAATAAGTTAATTCATAAAAAAGTAACATAACAAATACGAGATGAATATAGATGCATTCTTCATTGGTTTTCAGGGAAAAATTGTGTGCAAAATCCATCATATGGAATGTGTAGAAAAACAGAAATTAAGGGTCCATCTTTGTGCCATCTGAAAATCCTTCCCCACCCTCAAAAAATGGTTTGATCAGATTGAGTCTCAAATTTCCATTAAAAGGAACAACTGAAAAACCTAGCACCACGCCATGATCCAATTTTAGTCTAAAGGAGATTGGTTAGTGGTAACCCTTTTGACCAATCTCAGATCTTCGCCCTTGGTCTAGACTGATGTGATGGGATTCGCCGTTCGTGAATGAAGTTCTCCACTCACCAATGGTTCGAGGGTGGACACAGAAAGGTTCGCCCACTTCCCTCAGGCTCTTGCCGGTCTTCAGCAGGCCCACGGTTTTGATTCTAACCTCAAGACTGCGCTTAGTTGCATTTTTGAACAGTGTTTTTACTACTAACAATTCCACATGATGACTCTAACACACTATTTTTCCCTAAAAAACAAAAAAACGAATTTATCTTTTTTCGTCTGGTACTTGTTATGTTTCTTTTTTTAATGAATTAACTTAAATCATCTCTTCATCACAATGTGTGTTTTGATGGGTAACTGAAGGAGTTGCTTCTTCCATGCACTATACCGTAATTTTTTGGTATCCAATCAACCCTTAATTGCATCTTTTTGCATCCTGAACCTTTATTTGCATAATTTGCATCTTTGTACGTTTTCACATTCATATGCATTTTAGGTTCTTTTGACTGATTTTGTTTGGGCCGAAAATTTGTATTTCCGTTGTTTTGACGAGAAAAATTCATGTTATTACACAAATTTCATCAAGAGAAATAACATGCGAACGTGAACGGAGCGGTTATGAATTGTCTAAATTAGGTAAGTATTGCATTGACGTAAAGTTTCGCAATTCAAGTCCTGCCCATCTGACATATTTGTCAGCGGCGTCATTGTAGACAGACAGGATCGCAAACTCCTCCAGCTTTTCAAACGACTGAGATGTCGATTTCGAAGTAGGAATATACCCATCAGGGCTAGCCCCCCCAATCTGCAACGCTAGCCTGAAAATTGAAGTCCCTTACAAAGAGGAGCAAAGTGCTCGATCCAACTTATTTCCAGTGAATTGGAGAGCTGACATAAAAGAGCTTTCTGAACGAGAAGGGGGCCTATACATTGTTACAATAGACAGATCAAGCCCTCGGATATGACAAACTAAGACCTCTACTTCTCATTAGAAATTTGAACATGACTAATATGCAAATCATTACTAACATATAGACACACGCCCCCATGTGGGAAAATGGGATTATCCAGGCGTATCCTATCACAACAAACTAGGTTGAAACTAACTATGGCCAGTTC
>NC_081448.1:8616873-8640960 GCF_007210705.1 Tigriopus californicus
CCTGTAGCGGTTAGAAAAGCCCGTGAAAAACCAAACCAAACCAAAAGCAGCAATAACCTTGTTGTTGAGGTCCAAAAATAAGTGCTTTAGTTCAAAACACTCGATGTATTTTGAATGATCATAAATCGGTCGTTGCAATGGCGAGTAATACCTTGCGTACTCGACTAGATCAAGACCATGATCGTCAAGTCCTCAGTCAGTTAGTAGTCTAAGATCCTCTCCTCCATTTTTTGGTAATGTGAATGAAAGGGAGATTGGGGGATGAATGCTTGCTCCACACTCAATGGTGAACCTACTGTATCCCTCGTGACTGAGGTAACATCTGCTTTAAGCCCCAGATGAAGCAGCAACACACTACCCATAAAGATTTTCTATCCTTAATTAGAATTTGGTTGAACTTTAACATGTGACGATATTTTCGTCTCAAATGTGAAATATTTCCACACGAATTTAGAACGGCCCAGAAGTACGAAAAATGAGTCACGCTTGATGACAATCATTTCCATGATGACCGATGTGAAATCATGTTTCACACGCTAAAATGTGCTTGCAATTCCACCCAATTTAGAATGGAAGCTTTTAGGGACGTGCCCAGACTTAGTTTTTCAGTGTGCAGTGCTATGTGCCCATTAGATAAGAATTGGTCACATCGGCTTAACTGAAGTAAAAAATTGGTTCTATTTACAGAGCAGGCAGTGATGGGTTCAAGAATTCCAACCATGGGCTCTAAAAGGGGGAACAGATCTTTCCAACAACGTGTATGTCCGTAAGTATTTGGTGGGAACTGTGCACTACCCCTTCCATCCCAATTGGAGCTGAGAGACGCCCTGGAGAAAACAAATGGAGTGCTGCTGCCCTCTCGCTCGCTCTCACTCTCGGGTGGGTTCTCCTGTTCTCCGTCGCTTCGACTTTTTTCCCTCGAGTAGCTAGAAAAAATGTTAAAGAATTCCCTCTGAGATGCTTTTTGACCTTCCAGTTCCATTAGGCCAGTTTGTAAGCCAACCGGAACCGCTGTTATTATATGCTTTCTCTGAATGAGTTTCGAAACCGTTTAAGAGTCCCAAAATCCTTCACTCTCGCCCACTCGCAGGCCTCTCTCTCTCTCTCGTTCTCCCTCGTTCTCTCGTCCTCTTCTTCTCTCATTCTCCCTAACCTCGGTTTAGGCTCCCCGTGAGGCCTCTTTTGAATGGGTGTGCTAGTAGATGGTGGGTGGATGGATGACTGCTTCTAGTTATTGTTGTGTGGACCGTCTTTTTCTTCTTTTCCTCGTTTTCTCTTTCCTTCCTCCTCTGATACGTATACTCCTAGTATTCTCCTTCGTCTCCTTTGAGCTTCATCCATACTTCTGTTTGAAACGGGCATACGCACGATTTTGGAGGGACCCCAACTTAAACGACGGATCCCCACGATTCTGGCCGGACGGTTGTCCAGAAGTGCTACGACACATCCGGAAAAAAAGGATAAGAAAACCAATGAGACCCACTCACACAGGAACGCGTGAAGAGGCCGAAAGGACCACCTCAAAAGCATCACCCTTGTGCGCTCTCACCACTAGACTGCGTTCATAAGCAGAGTTAGTGGAACAGAGTGAGCGAGTGAGTGAGTAAGTGTGCCAGAAGACCAGAGGTTGGATGGAGGAAACACCGAAACAGAGCTAGAGGCCACTGATCGTGGTTTTGGAGGGAACCAATCCTCATGCCGTCGGGGAACTCGGAGACGAGTTGGAGATCTGAGCTGGAGAAGCAGATGAAAAAAGAGAAAGAAAAAGTCTTGCAGTTGTTAACAGTTCACTCAAAGAGATGATGAAGAAAGGAGAAAGAGAAACAAGAACAACCTGATAAAGGGAAAAGGCAGACACCTCCTGAGAATCGAGGACAGAGGCTAAAGGCGTATCAGACACAAGGATGGCCGCAGTGGAAAAGTTGGGGACAATATTACGACATGACAACAACGACTGTGACGACGGGGTGATGTGATAGGTCATCAGGTGTTTTCTACGATAAGTGCAAGCTCTGGATGAAGGAAGTGACTTCTAAACTGGCTTGCCAAAAGAATCGTGGTTGACAATTCTGGACCAAAGGTAAGATATAAATATGTACTTGAAAAATGCAGCAAAAATGCTTTGGTTTGATTTGTTATGGGCCCCTTTTGTCAACTAGATTAATGGTAGCCTAATTTCAGAACATGAATTGGGCTAAACCGTTCCACATTTTGGGCCTTGCAATGATTTTCGGTAAGCGATATTTCCCTATACATGGACGCACGTTTGAATGGGTTGCTTACAGCCGAGGGCAATGATTGTTTCAGTGACTCATCGCACCATTGGACAGAGTGAAATGACGGAATTTGCATGCCCTGGGAGCAATCTTGTGTTAAATTGCACAAACCTCGGCCTGATTGAGGTAACTCGAGCCAATTATGGACGATTTTCCATCGAAGTGTGTAATCCTCAAAGCAAAGCCAATTGGAGCGTGAATTGCTTTGATCACCATGCCAAAAACATCATTGTCAAAAGGTTCGTATGAGATGAAAGAACAAGTCTGAATGAATAACTTAAGGCATCTTCGGAGAGCATACTAGCAAAGCAGAGCATTGGTCTCATTTGTAATCACTCCCAACAAGCATGGAAGTTGCTCAACCAAGAGGTTCCTTCCCAAGATTGTTACGTACACAATCTGGCGTGATGCCGAGCGAGTGTGTCGAAGTGTTGCAGTTGTTATGGCCTCTGCATCTCATTTCCAGTTGTAATGGTAAAGCTTTATGCTCCTTGTCAGATGAAGATTTCGAAGGCCACGAAAGCCCCTGTCCTGAGACGGAACGTTACAAGGAAGCCCATTTCACGTGTCAAAAGGAGAAAGAAGGTAGGGAAATGAGTTCTTTTGCCACTGACTCTTCCGTCTCCTCCTCCTCCTCCTCCTCCTGCTCCTGCTCCTCCCATGCCGTGAACGAGATCATCTGTACACATCCATGAAAAACTATCCCTCGAGCTGGAAGCCCCGAGAACAGATAATGAGCATGAGCAATAATTGCCTCTTCAAAGCCCATCACTCGAGTTCCCTACTGGATGAGAAAAGGACAAGATACACAAATGTGAACTCATTTCTCCGTCGTTTTCTTTTACAGACCAAAAGACTACAAAAAGAACTCGTAGTCCCATCCGACTGCAAACTTTTCGAGGCCAAATGCCCTCATCAAAAGAGTTTCCAACGGATACCAACTCTCGAAAACGTGTGCCAATTACTGCGCCACCGACCTCTACTTTTGCCCAGGATCAAGAGGACACAAGCACAATCAGCCACCAACAACTTGGGGGGGCCGGGGCTGAGCGAGTTCATTTCACAAGAGCACCAGCGATTCGGTTTTCGCGACATTCTTTAGACACCACCACCGTCCCATCATTTACACAGTCTTTGGAACTCCCCCCAACTCCCTCGAGACTATCCGTGGTCAAGGTAGTGCACAAATCTGAAACCAATATCCCGGTCTATACTGGTTTCGCTGCGCCTGTTCTATCTTCATCTTCTTCCAATTCCCATCAACAAGAAAGCTATCCCCCTTGCTTGTCGATACGATCTCGAGGAGTGATTTGGCCATCCACTGACCCAGGTTCAACTGCCCGGCGACCGTGTCCAAATAATAAGGAACAAGTGGCTACTTGGAAATGCTTGAGAGGACCCAACCATTGGACACCGTCGCTTCCAGACATGAGCAAGTGTCAAGCTTCGTGGATCAAGGTTCCCACATGGAACACATCTGGCGAAGCCGCGTTCATAGTGGACCTAAGAGACTCCCTTCGTTCTTTGAAGCGACATCTCCAAAGCAACAGTATTTATGGGGGGGATTTGATGCTGGTGATGGGATCTTTAGATAAGTTCCTAGATGACTTTGGGAAAAGCCATGGAAGATCAAGGGACCACGATAAAGGTGCACAACTTGACCTGGAGACGAGGACCACTTTCATCCAAACAATAAGTCGTTTACTCCATGAACTTTCTCGACCATCGATTGAGGCCACTCGTTTTGAAGAGGACAAACTAGAGTCATTGATTGAAACTGTTCAAAGAATTCTGGTCATTTCTTCCTCGTGGAGTCGTAGACAAGAATGGGACCGTTTGGGGTCAGATAATGATTTACATTGGCGCAGTCAGCACTTGAGTAAGACTAAGATCCAAGTTACCTGCCGTTTGTGACCAAAAAAGAAGCAAACATTAAAAAAAATAATCATTTCAGATATCTCCACTGCCTCTTTGAAGTTACAGGGTTTTGTAAACCTGTCGCATAAGTCGGTCGACGATGTTTTGCAATCCCGACCTTACACGTTTTGCCGCATGCATGTATCATCGGTGGGATCCCATCAGAAGAACATTAACAGAGATGATGGGAATATTCCTTTGGTTTATCTCTCCATGAAATTGCCTTCAACATTTGGCACCCATCTGCATCAGTCGTCACGCATTCAAGGAGCCAAGATTGCCAAGAGGATCAGTTCCACCATCCTCTTGATAAATGAGGACTCGTCCATGTTCGACATTTCCATATCAGGCTTAAGAGAGGAGGAGGATAAAGGGGCGAGGACGTCTTCACCGGGTTGCTTAGCAACTGTTACGCATGTCTCAGATGGTCTTAAACATCAATGCCAACTTGCGTGCTCGGGATCAAGATCAACTTCGTGCCAATGCCAAGTGGTTCGATTTGCTCAAAATGGAGATGCTGCATTTGCTTCAACGCACCTTCGACCTTCGAGCTCTTGGCGTGAGAATGAAAAATTGACAGAAACTTCACAAGTTGAAGTGGAACGGAGCGATATAAACGATCAGGTAGTGGTGCTCTTAGGTTGTTTAGGCGCTACTTTGCTCCTGATTGTGGCGATACTCCCATTCGCTTGTGTGCTCATCCACCTCAAACGTGCTAAGGTAGGTAGAGTGTAGTATACATAATGTATGGACAGACAGTAGAGTTCCTTGGGTGTAACATTCATCCACCCACCGTATTGGAACTTTTCGGCCTCCAAAAATAACTTTGAGCATTCCAGGTCCAGCAGACATCAAAGGAGTGCGTCTACGCCGGAGAGGCGTTCCACGCTTTGGATTACTCTACTTGTGATGGGGCATATCAATCATCGCTTTGTCGATTTGATAATACATATCTCACGAATGACGGATTACGACACGCACCTTCATATGGTTCGGCCCTCAACTCTCAAGAACTGCCTCAAAATACGAGCTCCCAGGCTGAAAGATTATTCATAATGCCTGCTGGCCTTGAATACCAAAACGCTTTGGTGAGTAAAAGAGTTTCAACGGAGGCAGGCGGAAGAGCACACTGACAGTTTTCAATGACGATAAGAGAAAAATTCGATCCAAGAAAGACACAACAGAGAAGAAGAATTCACTTTGTAACAAGCCCAGCCCAGAGCACTAGATGAAGCATTAGTTAACGTGTTCAAATCAGTCTCCCAAATGACTTCAATTAATCCATCATTTATTGTAAGTTAACTAGCCAAGACTTTTGAACCTGTTAACTTTGTAGATTTTAAATCAGAAGCAAGTAATTGCCATGCAATCTTTCGAACAAGACTAAGGGTATTATTTTTGCTTATTTGACATGCAGCGCCCAATAGGGGATGTTACCCACGATGTTTTAGCTAAGCTACTCCATAGATTTCTAGACGCTGGATGTCGGACGACCGACCACTCGGTTGGCTAAACAGTAGAATAAACCGGTTTGTAATCAATTCCCAGGAGACCATCCATTGTACTGTTTTACCAGCTGAGTGGTCAGTCGTTCGACATCCAGTGTCTAGAAATCTATGGCTACTCACATAAAATTTTAATTTTTACGAGACATCTTAAATCCAATTCAAGTGATAGGTACGTGGTTTTAATTTTACATTCGTCAATCGTATAAGAAATCCTTTCTCTACGAAAGCGTTAATCAATCTTCTTGCTTACTAAAGGATTCTCTCTCAACTCAACCCACTAAGGAAAGTCGAGCGCAAGAAAACCTATGCTGTAATTCAAAACGCAGCCATCTCCCATTTCTGAAACCTGAGGTTCCACTCTCCAAGAAAAATGAGACCAACAGCATTGATGTGCACCAAGCTTACTCCAAACGAGGCTCTGGAAAGATCAAAGAGGAAATTGGAAAGCCCACCCCAAAACTGAAAGGCCCGCCCCAATATTGATGGCATTGGTTATTGTCTTACCGACAAGAAAATACTTCATTCTGAATTCCCGCATGTTCACGAATTATACCAAGTTCATGATTGAACTTTTGGCCAAGATTAAGTTGGTCTCATGCCTTGCACTAGAGTTATATCTCAATGTTATCCAATTGAATGAAAAATAATCACTCAATAGTGGAATGCATCGTTAAAGGAAATGTCATTCCTGATAAAACTAATATTAAAAACCTTGAATCTATGGACAATTTCAGATTGAAAGGGAGATTACCGAGGGCAATAATCGTAGTGTTAATCGCTTGTCCCCCGATCTATAGGGGGATCAGCTATATTATTTTGATTTGTTTGAGTCTCCGAGAGTAAAGGGTCGGTCGGATATGAAAAATCAGCATGAATCAGGGTTTACAAATGTGCGCAGCATTCATTTTCCAATTTTTTTCACGTCATCCAACCAATATGAATGATTAAAAAGATTTTTACCTTTTTCTACTTCTGAGCACTTGCCACAGAAATGGCTTGAATCTTTTCAACTCGACAATTTGTGCTTTTGATTTTGGAGTACTATAGATAATTGCAATCCAATCAGTCCAATCAGTTCAATCAGAGAGGACTAGCATCACCAGCATCACCTGACCTTTGCTGATCTTTCTTTATTAAACTTATTTAGCATTCCCAAGGGCTATTCAGTTGAAAAACTGTACATATTTGTATTGGCCCATATTTGGTCACATATTGGACTTATAAACGAATTTGAGTTGTCAGACCAGTTGTTGTAGGGTTCATTTGGAATGCTTGGCAAAAATTTGTCCTATGAATCATGATAAAAAAAGTTAGGGAAATTGTCAACCTTTATTCCACCTCATTCTTCACCAAACTACTACTGATGTAACCCAATCTGCCTGGGACCAAACTTCCAATCCAGTACTGTTCAGATTGGCCCAGAATTTTTTTTTGGTCAAATCTACTGACGCTTTCTGACCCACAAAACCAATCAGCGACCAATCTTAAAACTACTGGATTGCAATCTGCTAGCAATCTGCCTGCGCAGTTCAGGTTGGTTACATCAGTACAAACTACTCGTTGGTTTCTTGAAAGTAACTAGACCAACAATCTATAAGTAGAGCTAAACTAAGAATACCAATGAAGCTCAAAAGTATTCATGACCAATTCATGAGGCAGATGGACACTTAGCCTTTGAACACTTTTGGTAGAATCTTGGAATTGAAAGGTTTAAGCCATGAATACATTTGAACGGCTCTTGATGCCACTATTCATTAGTCTGAGCATTAAAGTAATAAGACTATGCTCTTATCGAGTTCTAATATCATTGTCATTGACACTTCACTTCATTTGAAACAATTTGGAGTTACACGAGTGTTCTGTTCCTTTGAACAAACTGTAGTTGGATGATCCCCAAAAGATCTAAGTCGAGCTTGTGACGTGGAGAGTTTGACGCCGGGCGTGTGAACGGCTATGATGTATACATCATAATGATCCAAAAACGGAGTTTATGGCTCAATTCCAGATCATTTTGAACCATGTCATGCTCTTATTGTTGGGCAAGACTCAATCCAACATGATCTCCATCGAGAATCTAATAAAAGACAAGCATTCCATAGGCCCTTGAATCGCCTTACGGCTGAAATTTCTTCTCTTAACTCGCGCATCATTTTGCCATTGGTTAATCCACGTTTCGTTTAAACACACAGTATCCTCTTTTGTGATGATCCAAGCAATGGCACGGAAATTGACTGAGAGAGAAAACACGAACCGTAACTTGATCACCAAAGGAGATCAGAGGTTGGGTTGAAAGGATTGATAACAACCAATACAAGATTGTGGGTCGCTTCCACTCGAAATTTTTGTCTACCAAAAGCCTGGTTGATGTGTCCATGGTTTTCACAGTGAGAGATCATGGGTCAAGTAGAAGCCTGGCCAGTTGAGGATACGTATCAGATTGGTTCTCCGTCTGTGGGTGTGGTTAGCGTCTAAAAGTTTCCTTGAGAAATGTCGGGGGGTCTCTTACGCTAGGAAATTGCTCTGACCACTCCCCATGTCTCCTGCTTTAATTGATTGCTTAAATTTTTCTATTTTGTATCTTGGGAATAAGCTTTTTGGCTTCTTTTTCATGATCTTTGGGTGTTAGTTCTAATTTAGTTTCTTTGATTTAACGGTAGATAGTTACATTAAAAAGATTTAATTTTCTGGCAGTATCAGATACATTACTCCATTGCTTTGTTCATTTTTGATAAAATCTCGTCTTTTTTATGCATAATTTCACGATTTCTGGCTAATACTTTTTAATTTTCTTTTGTGGACTTCCTTACCGCCATTGTGAATGGAATTCCCACTAATTGAAAACTAAAAACTTGACTTTATTTAACTCTATATTCATATTTTATATGATCAACTAATGAATTAAGAATTGGCGGATCTGTCCAGTCCTTAAATGTAGGGTTGATCAAGAATTTTGGTATTTTATTTTCCAAGTATGACTTAAATCCTGCTACAAGATCAACACTTACAGTACATACATACTCCCTACGAATATTTGAGGGCAGCAAATTGAACAATGAAGGAGTTCGAGAAAGAAAAGAGTTGTTCTTCATTGTTCTTACTACGTTGGATTTTCGAGGGCTAGAAGGTGCTCTCAAAACGCACATTAAGCCTCTACCGTCACTAGAATTGACCTTAAATCCTGGGTTTGGACAAAGCTCATGGATGCTTCCTGGGCGCCTGGAGCGTTGCCGGAGCATTCTCTCGGACTTGAAGCACCATGGCAATCGAGTTGTCGTCTTTTCCGATGAGAAGACTTTTACGGTAGACCCGGCTTATAACAAACAGAATGACCAAGTCATGTGCTTTGGAAACAACTCAAGTGCAATGCGGATGTCCAAGACCAAACGTCAAGTGTAAAACATATTCATCCCAGCAGAGGGGCAAGAGAATGCAAAGAAGACAGATGATGATCAACGTCCTCATGAGCACTTTTTGAGCATTTTTAGCGATGAAAAAATGTTCACAGTTGACGCCGTGATCAACAAGTGAAAAAAACGATACCATAATAATGTACAAACAACAACCAAGAAAAGTGTGGACTCCTCTGTTAAATGTGTGAACAAAACCAAGTTCGCTGCTTTAAGGCAGTTCCATGTTTAAGGCCAAGAAAAATCTGTCCTGCAATGAAGGATGAATTTGGAGGTTTAGTGATTGCCATTCTTTTCCTACCCCGGGCAGTAAGAAAAGCGAAATGGGCCGTTTGGCCGGGTTACGGCTACTCGGACAAGTTTGGGCCGAAACGAGTTTATTACATTTATTAGCAGTATCATGGTTATTATGATTTAGAATCAATACAGAGATTTTTCGAACTTGAATTCCTCAAACCTCTGGTACCATTTGGAGGAGGACTTTGGCATTGGTACATGGCCAAGGGGACTAGGATGCCGCTCGACCAAAGTTTCGGGAAGTTGAAATCTCCTAAAATGATGTAGAAGAACGGGATGGAGGTTTGTAGATGGTCATCTTGGATAAATCGAGGGACAATATATGAACTACAAGGATCTCGATTTCTCCATTAGATATTGTTGATGTGCTAGATGCATGCCCATCTTTGATGTAATGTATAGGCATACTCATAGATTTCCAGACACTGGATATCGAACGAACTACCCTCGGTTGGTTAAACAGTACAATAAACCGGTTTGTCATCAATTCCCAGGAGAACATCCATTGTAGTGTTTTACCAGTCGAGTGGTCGGTCGTCCGACATCCAGTGTCACGAAATCTTTAGCATACTCGACCATGAGGGAAGATGGGATTTTGGGTCTGACTCTGTCGCTGTGAAACAATGCGAAACCTTTTATCAGCGTGATCAAGTAGACACCCATTTTCGTCTAGTCCTTTTCATTCTCCTTTCCCTCCTCTTGTTGCGGACAAAAAAATGCAGAAACACTAAAATACGCAGTAAGATGCCTGACTTTAACAAGGTAGTTTTTGCACAACAACTTATTGCTGATCTATTCAAACACCACAAATACATCACCCAGCCTTCTGAGAGACTTTTCAATTCCTATAAAGGTGAAATTACAAACACGTATGACATCGGAATAGGGATAAACAGAAAGCTATATATTGTATACTTGTGGCATTCCAGTGACTTTTCATGATCATCTTTTTTCATTAAGTTGTGCTAAGAAGCTAATAGAAAATCTAGCAAAAGTGATGAGTTTTAAAGTCAGTCACCCAAAAGTTGTGACGTTGTGCTTTTCATAAGACTATTTTGTTGGAAATTATGATTACCATGATTGCAAAAGTATTGGTGTGTTCCTAAGCATAAGGCATACAGCTGCCTCTTTGATTCTTATTTACATATCATAATTGTTCGGAATATTACCCATGGAGGATTTGAAACGTGTTCCAGAAGAGTTGGTGGCTTATTCATTGTGTCCTAGCACTTGGGCAATAGATTGTTCATTCAATAATCTCTTGATTAAGTTTTCCATCATAAGCGTATTCTGTCGCTTTTAAGTTTGTTTGTCCGCACCTAGACGAAGCAGAGGGCGCTTCCTACGCTCAATGAAAAGGACTATTAGGACTAGGTTGTCTACGGTGAATGTTGCAAATTTGGACTACATTATTTGATTGGGTCATTAGTAGGGCCGGCCGGAACTTGCATCCTGCATGTTGTGCTAATTTTGCAAAAAACTTTCATATCTGAAAAGTGTCTTCAAATTTATTGCATCTTCAAATTTTGCAAGTTTAAGAGCAATATTTGGACATTTTTCTGCAAATTTTTGTGCATTTTGAGCCATTTCAGACAAAAATCAAGATTTATGAATAATTTTCAAGAATTCTGGTCAATTTTAGATTTAAAAAAAAAAAGCGAAATTTTATTGCATGATTTTTTTCAAATATGTTTAAGTAAAATTACTTTTTTTTACTTTAATGGCTATGTACTCCAATCATCTAAAATAGCTCTTTTTCTGAATTCAATTTTATGGGTTTTTCAAACAAGGGTTTATTTTGGGATTATCAAAACGTTGAACTTGGTCGTCTCATGCTCATATGTGGTATCTTCTTGAATCAATCAAGTTAAAACCAAGGTGGTTGCACACGCGCACACAAAAGGCGGGAACTGACGGAACAAATAAACTAAGTATCAAATCAACTTCATATTAGAGGGACGATCAAGGACACACATTTTAACTGTTTAAAAAGTTAACATTAAAGTGACCCAAAAAAGAGAAGCAAGTGCTTCATTGTTTTGACTGGCCTGGATATTTTGAAGTACTCAAAACTGTAAACCTTTATATTCATTGCAATCGACTATTAAAACCTGGTTAAAGAAAAAGGTCATGGATATTTTTGAGGATATATTGTAAAAGATACCCTCTGCACCTCGTTTAAATAATGCATTGTCCCAATCTTCTAGGTTTGTCGCAATCAAGTAGTTGCTCTCTAATTCTCACATTATTTCTTCTTGTCCTGTTGGCAAAAGCTCAAGCTTTTCCTAAAAATGCAACTTGAATCTCAATACTTTACACTCAAAAGAGCAAATATATAAACATTTGCATTTTACAGGTCTCTTCACCCAGAGGAACCAAATTTGATCGAGGAACCTGTATGGTTTAGGGTATTAATTTGAGGGTCCAAGTTAGGAGAAACCTTTGAGGGCTTTTGATTTTCAAGATTTTTAAATAATGAAATGTATTGAAATCTTTGGCGATTGCTTCAAACTTTTGCAAAATTAGTTTCACGTTGCCTTTTTATGTGTCTTTTTTTCCTTTAAACAGGCTTATCTCTTTGCAATTGAGATTTTTTTCCTGTGGAAAAAGTTATTCCGTGCTTTCAAAAAAAATTGTTAGTGATTATTTGGCCCAAAAATGAAAGTTATTTCCGAGCCCTACTGATCAGGGTAGGAGGCACCATGGACAAGGCAAGAACCTGCTACCTAGGGAGAGCACCTTCAAATCCAGGTGCTGGAAGATATTATGATATGATTTTCCTTTTCATCTACATGTTGTCTGATATGGCAGGCAAAAATAGCCCTTTCAAATAGCACTTTCAAATTCGCCCTCTATGCACCCCTCATACATTTTATTGCATATCTTCGAGTTCAAGTCGGATTCATGTGGTAGTAACGTAGTCGATGTGATGAACAATTCGAACCATATTAAAGATTAAGGTAGATTTAAAGCCATTTCTCTAGAGAAAACAAGTACAGTCGAACTTCAATTTAACGATATTGTCTGTTAGCGGAGGACAGATCGTTCCATTGAGATCCATCGTTGAATCGCTTGCTGTGAAGTAATACAGTAATAATTGGTAAGCGACAAAGATATCGTCAAATCAAAATTTGTTAAATCGACGTTTGATTATCTGAACAATAAATTTTAATTTAGCATCGCCCTGCCTGTCTAGCCTATAATTTGCCGCTTGCCATCGCGTCCCCTTGAAAATTCCGGAGGCGTCAAAGCGACCAAAGTGACACCATTCGGGCAAGCTTACCACCAGTTTTCAATTCCATTGCACCAGCCAACGAAGTGAGTATCTCAAAAAAATCTGGGGAATTTATGCTTTTGATATCCTCTCGGTTGACAAGTTTAGAACCTACCGTGAAACTCAATCAAGCCTTGGCAAGTCGATGGGTGGATTTACTCGAACTTCAACCCTCCCAGGAGACGACTTCATCTCTCTCAGACCTGTTTGAGTCGACTGGCTTTTACGAAAAAGTCAATGTGGGCAAGCCTGTTTGAATTTGGCATTATATGCAGCTAGGTCCCGGGTACGGTTCTCAATCTGGTGCTAAGCTGATCCAAACCAAACAGGGCTGCTAGTTTAGCCCTCAAAGCATCAAATTTGATCAAGTTTCGGTCATTTGATCAATGATTGTAATGAAGTTATTCTTTAGATATCGTGCTTCTCAACTTGGAATTAGGACCTGCTAAAAATTAGATAATTCTCTGGATGCATTTATCAATAATGACTTGGCAAATCTTTATAAGCCCTTAACTCACAGCATACGGACCGTTTTCTGATTCAAAAAAGCGATACAATGTGGACCTTGGACGGCCAGGAGTGACTCTTTTGGCCTAGCTGGCCTGATATTTTGGCCTTCCAGCTCTGGGCAAATTGGCAGCCCTGATGCTTGGCATGATCGATCAATGAAGCTGAAAACGACGTGGTCGCTCAAGAGAAGAAAAAGAAGAAAATCAGTGGAAACACCTGAGTGGAAAAGGCCATACCCGAGCTCATTGGGTTAGTCCGGATCACGGCTGGCTCTCCATCACCCGCTTGAGGTCGGTGAACCCGATTTTGCCGCGTCTATCCCGCAGGGTGAGTGATCAATAACACACTTTTTGTATGATTCTGTCGGCCGCTCTATGATAAGGATCGCTATGTGAGCGGCCCTGGATTCGAAAAAGAGGCGTGCATCCAACCGTGGATATTGAAGTGTGGGGTCGTTAGCCGTGGCTAGCTCGGAGAGGCCCGATGAAAATTAGTCCTGGGGTCTCAAGTTCAATGGATCGGCTGGCCCTTGGGTCGGTCTCTCTTGGATACTCGAACCCAAGATGAGAAAGAAGTCCGTCCCATGAGATCAATCAAGAAGTGTGCTCGAGTTCTGAGACATGGACGCTATCCCACATGCATGATATTACTTACTCAAAGCTATTTAATGACCCTGAGGGGTGGGGCCAGGGTCAAGTTAGAGGTGCAGAGCCCTGTTCAAGCCCATTCATTTCCATCCATTCAAGCTTAAGTTCAAGTTTGATCCATTTCGGTCCTTTCTGTCGTGCCCTTGGAGAGCCAACTGATTTGAGCGTTTGTTGTTTAGGCCATTTTGGTGTTTGGGTGTTTCTTTTTTTCGGGCGGTCGAGTCCAGGTAAGTCCAGGGGCGGGATAGTGCCCGGTTTTAATGCTTATTTTCAGTTTGGCCCGCTCGGCCGCCCCTATGATTAGCTGCAATGGTCTGGCCCCGAATTTGTCACGCCCACGCCAGCCATGGGCAGCCGGGTCCCACCCTCAGCCCTGCTTTCGACCTCCTTCCCCTCCAGCGGTGTGGGCTTCACTCTGAGGCGTTTTTTGTAACTCTGGCCCAGTGATTGGGCCCAACCACGGCTGCGGGTCCGTTCGGTTAATCGTCATTCGGTCAAGCATTGAACGTGCAGCGGCACCGTGAGCGGTTAGCTCGGGGTTTCTCGTTTCGATTGGATGAGGTGAATACGTCTGTTAACAACCACCTTCTTCCATCTAGGCTGTAGGCCGGTAGTTGATCTTCCCAGTCATTTGAAGGATATTGTGACACTTTCCCAGCTAGGAATAAACCGTTTACCTGTACAACTCAC
Source organism: Tigriopus californicus (assembly GCF_007210705.1). Taxonomy (NCBI): domain Eukaryota; kingdom Metazoa; phylum Arthropoda; class Copepoda; order Harpacticoida; family Harpacticidae; genus Tigriopus; species Tigriopus californicus. The sequence goes on from NC_081448.1 coordinate 8,631,400, forward strand.
TCAAGCGCCTTCTGTCTTATGAACTGTCCTCCTTTATTTCAGATCAGTGTCCATTATGGCCGAATCGGAGGAACACTTTGAAAATCACGCGGACTTAGGTCCGCCCGAAGATTATGGCGGCCCTCCACCGCGGGCCATGGACGAAAGAGAAGCCCCTGGTGCCCCAGGAGAGTACGAAAGCCATCCATCAGAAGGGTTTGATCAACCTAGTGGCGGAGCTGACGAATATAATCACGACTATCCACCCGAAAACCCGGATGAATTTGGTGGTGGGGGTGGGATGCCACCATGGCGGGGACGTGGGGGTCCTCCGCCTCGAGGTGGACGTTTTATGCATGGACGTGGTGGTTTTGGCCCCCCTGGAATGCATGGCCCCCCTCGAGGCCATTTTTCTGGCCCGCCACGCGGGGTTGGGCCCCCTAATGGCTTTGGTCCGCCTATGCGAGGTGGTCCTCGAGGGTTTGGATCGCGAGGTCCTCCTCCCGGTTGGGGTGATCCCAATTTCCGACCCCCGCCAGGTATGGGACCTCCACCAGGTATGCCGCCATGGATGGGACCACCCGGTGGACCCATGGGTCCGAATGGTGGTCCACCTGGGTGGGGTGAGGGACCGCCTCCTGACAACTTCGGACCACCCGGTGGTGCAGGTGCTCCAAAATCAAAAGTCGACTTGAGCGGTGAAGTGTGGATCGAAACCAAAGTTGAAGACGGTTCCAAAGCTTACTACTATCACGCCCGAACAAGAGAAACCACATGGACTAAACCGGAAGGCGATGACGTGAAGATTTTGACTCAGGAAGAATTGGAGAAACTGGGCCAAGAGCAACAACAACCACCCCAAGGTGGAGGTCCCGAGCAATATGGAATGGGTCCGCCACCCGGTTTCATGGGAGGCCAACCCGGCTTTGGGCCGCCAGGTGTGCCACCACATGCCAATATGCCTCCTCCCGGATTTGGTGTACCGCCGGGGGGAATGCCACCACCGTGGGCTATGAATCAAGGCCCCGGGTTCGGATCCTGGGGCAATGATGCCTGTCCATGGTCTGAACATTCTGCTCCGGATGGGATCAAAAAGTACTACTACAACAGTAAGACGGGCGAGTCCGTGTGGGAAAAGCCGCGCGAGCTTATTGACTTCGAGTCAAAACAAGCAGGGAATGACGCTCCCGGTGCATCAATCAGTGCTGCTCCAACTGTGGGACGTGTGGCTAATGGTGGGTTAGGCGAAGGTGCACCCTTAGCCATGTCGGTCGACAAGGAGCCACCTGCTGTGTCAATGAAGCCCGAAATGACTAATCTAAGTTCCATGGCCAGTCATTCGGAAATTGAGAAAAACTTGGCCCTTATGGCAGCAGCTAAGCTTAGTGGTCAACCCGAGAAACCCAAAGATAAGTCTCGACCCGTGTCAAGCACTCCCGTGGCTGGTACTCCTTGGTGTGTGGTTTGGACCGGTGACAATAAAGCCTTCTTTTTCAATCCAACCACCAAAACCTCCGTGTGGGAGCGTCCTCCAGATCTAGTTGGAAGACCTGACGTTACCGAGATGCTCATTTCGTCGGCAGCCGCTGAAAAGCTTAAAGAGCGAAATGCCAATGCTTTGAAGAAGAAGAGAAGTGATTCCGATCTCGATGGACCAGAAAATGGTGCTCCACCTCCCAAGCAGAAAAAAGTCGAAACCCAGCTCGTGTTCCAAGACGAATTAGATAAGAAAGACGACGAGATATCGATCTTATCAGAATCCAAGAAATCCATCGACAAAGGAAAAGAAGCAGCCATTGAGGCTGAGGTTCGTGCAGCCCGGGAGAGGGCACAAATTCCATTAGAAACCAGAATGAAACAGTTCAAGGAGCTCTTAACCGAAAAAGAGATCTCAGCGTTTTCTACATGGGAAAAAGAGCTTCATAAGATTGTTTTTGATCCACGCTATCTCCTCCTCACCTCGAAAGAACGCAAGTCAGTGTTTGAAAAGTATGTCCGTGAACGGGCTGATGAAGAACGTCGAGAGAAGAAAAATAAAATCAAAGAAAGAAAAGAGGCATTTAAAAAGCTCTTGGAAGAGGCGAACTTGACCAGTCGGAGCTCATTCTCGGAATTCTCTTCCAAACATGGAAAAGACGATCGGTTCCGCAATATCGAGAAGATGCGAGAAAGGGAGTCTATGTATAATGAATTCATCATTGAAGTGCGTCGCAAAGAAAAAGATCAAAAGGCCAAGAAACGTGAGCAAGCGAAAAAAGATTTCTTCAGTTTGTTAAAGGACACCGACTGCATAGATCGGCATTCCGAATGGAGCGAAGTGAAGAAGCAAATTGACACGGATCCCCGTTATAAGCTTGTCGAGTCCAGCTCGCAAAGGGAGGATTGGTTCTTGGACCATATTCATCATCTCAAGGACTTGCATCGGAAGGAAAAAGAAAAGAAGAAGAAGAACCGCTCTCGATCCAGATCGCGATCCAGAGATCGGAAAAGTCGCAAGGAGGAAAAAAAGAAAGACAGGAAGAAAGACCGATCCCGCAGTCGCTCTCGAGATCGGAAAGAAAAGAAACGTGATCGCAAAGAAAAGGAGAAGGACCGAAGTGAAAAAGAAGAAGGCGAAATGTCTGACGAAGAGGAAGGGCGTTATCGATCTCGAGAACGATCCACATCCGCCCACTACGACTCGAAACCGGCTTCTCGATCCGATCGAGTTGAATCCGAAAAATCCGACCCGCGGGACGCCTCCCAGTCAGAAGCGGAAAATGGCGAAGATACGGGCAAAGAACTGGAAGAAGAGCGGAGGCAGAATGATGATCATGAAAAAGAAGAGAAGGAGGAGGAAGAGAGTGCGGAAAGCAAAGAGCAACGAGAAAAGCAAGAGCGCATCGCTCAGAGTTTGCGAAAACGAGAAGAGGAAGTTCAACGTGAATTAAGCGGGCACCTTCATGCTCGAGATAAAGAGCGAGAACAACACAAATATCAAGAAGCCATAAGCCATTTTCAGGCCCTCCTCACCGATTTAATCCGTCATCCGGATTTCACTTGGAAAGAGACGAAGAAGATCCTCAAGAAAGATAGCAGGTTGGTAATTTGAATTCTCACCCGTTGTACCCTGAACAGGCCGTTGAGTAATTGTTACTTTATTCTTCTATTTAGATACGAATCTGTTAGTTCCCTAGAGAAACCGGAGCGAGAGCGTCTGTTCGATGAGCATATTGACCATCTGATTTTGAAGAAAAAAGAGAACTTTTGGCAAATGATGCGCGAGTGCAAGGCCATAAATTTAGACTCAAACTTCAGGGATGTCAAAAAGCTACTCCAGGAAGATCCTCGTTATTCGAAGTATTCGAGTTCAGAGCGCAAATGTGAGAAACAGTTCAATGAATACCTCAAAGAGCTCTTATCCAAAGCTAATTTGGCATTTCGAGAGCTTCTCATGGAAACTAAACGGATCACTGACAAGTCATTTGCCCTGGCTCGTGATAAGGAATCAGACCATTTGAGCGAAATTGAACAGTTGTTGAAACAGGACAAACGCTACACAGATTTGAACAGCTATCCCGAGGATCGCAAAAACATACTTTTTGCCTACTTGGAAGAGATGGAAAAGCGTGGCCCCCCTCCTCCGCCCACAGCCTCCGAACCGTCGAGGCGGTCCTTCAAGACCTAATCAAAGACCGTTCTTCTGTCCGTTAGAGTGGATATTGTCCTTATCCTAGTACCCGTAATTATATGCTGTTACTGAAATTTACCATCATCACTTCTGTACCACTGATACTATTGTGCTCACTTAACTAATAAATCCCCATTCCTTTTGTGCCAGAGTGTGGCTCATGAAAGAATGATGGCACAGCTTGATCGCCGGAAATGAATTTCATTGCCTATTATTTTATTTTTTGCTCTGTCGGAAGATTTTTCCAGAGTCTATCACATTTCTCGTTCCTTTCAGTCCCATAAGCCAATATCGCCGTTATCCAATCGGTCCAAATCAATCATGGACGAGGCGTACGAGGTGCTGGAATTGATTGGTGAGGGGTCTTTTGGTCGTGTGTTCAAAGGTCGAGACAAACGGTCAAATCAAACCGTGGCTTTGAAACTCATCCCAAAAGTGAACAAGAACCCAGCTGAAATCGCCTCTTTACGCAACGAGTTCAATATCCAGAAGAAGCTTGATCATCCGAATGTGGTCAAAATTTTGGACGCCCTCGAAACATCCAACGAGATCATCGTGGTGGCCGAATTTGTCCCAGGTGAACTCCACAAACTGTTCGACCTATACAAGGGCAGTCAGCCGGGTGGGAGTCGGTCTCTGCCTGAAGCTCGAGTTCGAGAAATTGCCATTGACTTACTGATCGCCCTTTTCTACTTGCACAAGAACCGAATACTTCATCGCGACATTAAACCGCAGAATGTCTTAGTGGACAGTCATGGTCGTGTCAAGCTCTGCGACTTCGGATTCGCTCGCAACCTGAGCATGAACACCCACGTTCTGACTTCAATCAAGGGTACCCCACTCTACATGGCCCCTGAACTCATTGAAGAGAAACCCTATGATCATGCTGCCGATATTTGGTCAGTGGGATGCATTTTATACGAGCTCCTCGTTGGATTTCCCCCATTCTCAACGAAAAATATCATTCAACTTATCAACAAAGTGCGATATGACGCTATCCAATGGCCCAGTAACATCACTGAAGTGTGTCTCGATTTTCTTCAAGGTAATAATATACTCGTGGTTGCATTGAAGTTCAAATTCAATTTTCAAGCCTTTATGCATGCCTCTCCCAATTTAGGCGTTTTGGACAAGGATTCCCGTCGGCGATTGAGTTGGCCCAAGTTACTCAAACATCCTTTCGTGGCCGAACATTTCAACCGCTACCCTCCGGAAAGCACCGTCCTTCCCAATGATGTCACTTCTCTCACTCAACCATTATCTGAATCCGAGGAGCTAGCGAAGGAAATCCAACGCCAATCCAAGGCCAAGCTTTTGACTGGGAACTCTCAAACCCTGCTCAAAATTGCATACAAGTACGATCAAGCTAGGCAACGCATGGCCAACCAGACTCTGCTCAATCATCTTAGTCCCCATCGGCGCTCCTCATTTCCGGCGGCTCCACCCTCGGTGGTTCTCCCGCAACTCAACTTCAACAGCCAACAGAGGCGGCATTCTGATTTCGCTCAACCCCTCAGAAGGACCAATCTCCTCGCGTCAACGGGAACAACGCAGGAGGATCCCCAATGCCGAAACTCGGTTCATGTAGAATCCCCTGAATTACTTCCATCGAACAATAATGCTTTGACCTCCCAAGCCCAAGTCCAGGAATGCGGATTCGAAAACGGGGAATGGTGTGAATTTTTAGACGAACAAATCGGAGAGGCTTTAAACGATCTAGAGGTGCTCAATAACCAGAACTTTGTAGCCATGGTAACGAGTCCTTTAAAAAATCAATTACTCGACCAGGAGGTGCTCAAGCGAGTGCTCACCTTACTTGCAACTCCTTGGGTCAACTGGAAAGAACATGACGAAGGCCTTCGATCTAGTGTCGTATTGGGGTTTGTCTCGATTGAGCTGATTCGCTTGGTCGCCTCATGTCTCTTAACGATTATGTCGGGCGAGAACCAATTGGAAGACGTCTCGTGCCTTATGATCACGTTCATCACACGCCTCATTTACGATAACGAAGAGATGGCCAAACAATTCAACGAGACGCCAGCCACCGTGAACTTGGTACGGCTTTTGCTCCAAAACGAAAGTCGCAACAGATTTGGGCAATCTGAAGCCTTAACGTGGGGAATTCGTCTTCTTCATATTGAGTGTTGTTCGCCTCACATTCGAGCACTTTTATTGCATTTCCTAACCTCTAACAAAGATTTGTCAGACATCCAGGTAATTGGCGAGAAAATGCTTTTAGTAGGGACGTTGTCCTCAATCGCGAATTCTCCTTGACGAATTTATTTTCAGTAGTGCAATTAAAGAAAAGCCTACAAACTGTTTTATGCTAATTGAATTGAATCAGGGTAAGGATGATCGACACTACGTTTAGTCGTCATTCACTGAAAATGGGCTGCATACCGAAGCGGCTCAATCAAGCTGAAGCGTCAACCGCCGCTTTCTTGGCTATGATATCGCGTTTCCGATCGTATTCCTCCACCGACCTGAAAAAAAGAGGGAAATCACATGCATCATAGGTAAGTAAAACCATGTGAGGATGAATGTGTAGTTGTCGTTGAATTACCATTCATGGTTCATGTAGAAGAATTTGCAGAGCAATTGGTAGACGGTGTGTTTGGCTTTGAGCTCGACATACATTGCCAGGAAGAACGCGGAGAAGAAGAGGATAGCACAAAGTAAAGAGATCATTTCTGGGGGACTCAACTCGCCCTGCTGATACTTATTTGGAGGGGGATGATATGGCCAACGAGCCTAAAAAGAAGTCTCAACTCCATGAAACCAGTCGCATGTTTAAGTACGAACGTTGTATGTTCATGACCTTGGTAGGGGCTTTGCTTACCTCTTTGAAGCATGTGATTGTCACTGCGGCACAACCTATCATCATTATAATGCAGAATAAGAAGAAACTATGCAAAACTTTGTCCCGAAGCGAGCATTCTGGATATCGCCAATTCGAAATCTGAAACGGAAATTGGAGTCCAATGGAAGGCCCAAAATACAGTGCAAGATTAACCCAAGACTACCCGTAAAATGGACTGAGATGATGAGATTGATTCAATTAGCAATTTCTTCGTTCTGCCTTCAAACCTGCACCTTATTTATGTCGGGGAAGGTGAAGAAGGAGATACTACCGTAATACACCCATTGTTATGGGCATTTGCGACGGACTACCTCGACCAAGTCATAAAAGCTGGTGGAAATGGCGAAGCAAATAGTTCACATCAAAAGGTTATGAAATGGACCAAAGTGCCGTTAAACGAAATTTTCAAAAAGTGTCACCCAAAAGAATAAACGATGTACAGTACCTTTCAGTTCGATTAGATGCCAAAGGGAGAAATTATGCTCAACACAATACTTGATCAAATGGAGCAAGTTTGCGGTAAAAGGGTTGAATTGATTCTTTGGTCTGCTTTTTCACGGGCTGTTCTAATTGCTACAAGGGATGTGATCCTCAGTACTATCAAAATGAAAGGTTTTAGTTCATTTGCACCTAAGTTTTGACTCAACCAGTCGAATATGGCAGAAATTAGGAAATGTGACCATGATTAATCAGTGGGTAGTTCTCGACCAGAAACTCCCGTTGGGCTGCTTTAATTGGAACTCAAAGGCGGAATTCTCTTTCTTCGCTGATCTGATGGGACTTTTTTGGTTCTCCCTGAACGATGATAAAAGCGATAGTAATAGACTAATGATCTTACCACGAACTTCTTGTGCCGTAAATATGGATACTGACATAACTCACAGCAGGGCGGCCCACTCCGTCGTCGACTTGACACCTCCAACCATTTCTACGGTTCAGACATTAATTTCCATGGAGGTTCAGTTTTGTTTCTTGAATGGTACACGTGTGTACTCTAAGCAGTAAAGGATCTTACCAACAAGCAGTTGTTATGAACGTAACGAATCGATCCTAGACATCTGCACGGCGAAATTAAGGGATTGCTCGGTTCAAGTGAGGGCAATTGGCAGATACGGCACACGGGCATCGACATTATGGATGAGGACTGCGACAAGCCACAACCATTCTCAAAATCATCCTTGTGGAAATTGTGATGCGCGGGCGACCCAATCGAGCCCATACTGGCGTAGGGGTCGTTTTCTGGAAGGAAAAGAAACCCCGAGCCTGGTTCAAACGGTCTTCTGGGTAGTGTGCTTCTGGTGAGTGTTTTGTCTTACGAGGGAGATCTTGATATTGGCCCATGGATGAGCTTTGCCCTCGATTGTTACCGCCATAGCCCTCGTAATCGCCGATGTCGTAGTAGTCCATGTTTTCGGTAGGAACTTTGGTGTATTTCGATTTTGATCCCGCAGGCGAATTGGGAGGAAAATCGTCCGGACAGCTAAAATAGGATTCAAAGTTAATATTGAGCGTAAATGATAAAACTCCAAATCCCCAGAGCTCATTATTACTTGGGGTCAATTCCGTTGTACTGCATGAGTTGCTCCATAATGCCTTCGTCGTGGTTGATATCAATCTTGTCTCTGTGGTTATGGTGGTGAAACGTGTCCTTGGTTTCCTTAAAGTCGAAGCCAGCCTTGATTGAGGCCGGTAAATTATGCAAGACGAATGATGCTGCCGACTCCGAGGCGAATCGAAATCGGTTCTTAAACGATTCCAAAGAGTTCGTGCCCATGCTAGTGGAGGCTCCATTAGAATCGCTCACTGGGAAATGAGTGGCTGTCGGATGCTCAGTCACTGTTTCAATCTTATCGAACACTTCATTCGATTCATTTTGAGACACCCCCGACACCGACATCTCATCGCTTGTCTAAGAAAGAAGAAGAAGAAGAAAAGAATTAATATAAAGTTCATTGCACTCTTTAAACAGTACGTTGAATACTATGCTTATAGCTGTGCTCACCCGATCGTCCTTAGGCCTCGACTTGATGTTCGTAACGTCCGAAATGCATTTTTGAGATCGATTGATAGCGTGCTTGCAAGGCCGCAGAGGAACGGAAGGTGGTGCCCGTTGTTGTTCGGCATGGCGTTGTGGGGGCAAATGGACATCCACAATGAGCGGTTCACCTCCACGCCCACCTCGAGACTCTCGAAACGACATGGACGACGGCCTGGGGCTGACACAACGATGACACTCGGCACCGCTTCCATCCTCCTCTTTGTCGCCAGAGATGGGATCATCTTCGTCGCACTCGTAACCGTGAATGGCGGTGGGAAGACTTCGTGAAGTGGGGAGCCCCGAGCACGGTTTGTCTTCAATATCTGAGATGATATCATTTACAACCATTACGGCGTCTGAATCGATAGGGCCTCCTAGTATCTGATTAGGCTCTTGGGGGTCTGGTTGATCGGAGTGTGCGAATTGGACCTCTTCCTGTTCTTGCTCATCGTCGTGTTGGCCGCCAACTGCCGCTGCAATGCCCGCACCACAGTCCTCATGCTCGGATAAAAGGCACATCTTCTCTTCCTCGTCATCCATTGTACGCGATTACAGGCTCTATTAGATTGATAGGTTCAAAAGGTTTTGGGGGGTTAATACATTGTTTTTAGGCGCATTTTTGTGCTATCGGACGGTTAGTTTAAACTTTGATCATCCGACTAACCGTGTCATGAAAGTGAAACGCTAAAGAATGCTAAAATTCGCCCCAAAATTTACTACTCTGACATTTGGATTTTGAAAACAAACGTGATTGAGATGGGAACAAATACGATTTTACATAACAAGGTAAGTTTGTGCAAGTCATATTTTGACAGGACCAAATCATTTGCAATCCTAACAAGTCAGGTTCCTATCCTACTGACGGAACGTGAAAGGTTCACCTAAATACTAGCTTTTTTTGTCAACGATTCGCTTTAAAGGCATTTTCTAAGGTACTACTTGGAACTACACATCTTACATTTCAACGCCATTCCTGAAAGAGAAATGGTTGCTTTTATCATCTGCCTCCTCTGA
>NC_081448.1:8641011-8665258 GCF_007210705.1 Tigriopus californicus
TCATTAACTAAGACACAATAATTCCAGAGCGTAGAAATGTATTGAAAAACAATTTTGTTGAGAAAAGTAAGTTTTTAAGTTTCAAAAACGTAATGGTAAGTCAATTTTTCCAAAACAAACCATTCACTTCATGACCATTTACCCCAAAAATCATGAGAGCACGTCAACATGTGCCTAATTTTCAAAGGAGGAAGTTAATTACTCAAACAAAACTGAAATCTGAAATAGAGTATCTTAAAAAATTGCAAAGATAAAAGAGCTATTTCAGATTGATGGAAAATATCAGCAGGTGTTTTGTAATATGTTTGCAATCTATTTCATACCTGTGTGTACTTTTTTAAAAAATATTTCCTATTTTAGCCAAACATAGCCAACCAAAGTTGGATTTTTCGGATTTTTCAAAATCACCACATTTCGAGGTTCTTTTTGCCGTAAATCACCAATCACCAGGCGCAAAATTTTGTCCCAAAATTGCTTGTAAAATCACCAGTTTGGTGATAAATCACCACATCTGGTAGCACTGGTCCCAAAACATCTCTGAGCTCTTTCATTCATTTGATGTCTCTAGTAAAACATGTTTGAACCTGATCGACCTTTTGCAATCTTACTGAACTGATTGGAGCCTAAACAGGCGAGGTACATTAAAGATATGATTTAACATTCGACTTTACGTACTAGAGCCCTAGTACATACAGGATTAGCATGATGAGAAATCTTTGGACTTAATTTTCCGATTTATCCAACCACATGTTGTTTTTTGCGGACTTCCTTACCGCTACCTGGATTGGAATCCTAACAATTCAAGACAAGAAGATTATTTATTTTACTTGACTTTTATCTATATATATTATTTGATCGACCAACGAATTAGAATTGGTTGATCTGGCTAATCCTTGAATATAAGGTTGATCCGGAATTTTAGTCAAAAACTTATCCAAGTCTGACTTAAATCCTGCTATTGGATCAACGCCTACATAAGCCCTACGAATATTTGAGGGCAGCAAATTGAACAATGAAGGACCCCGAGAAAGAAGAGAGTTGACTTCATTGTTTTAACTAGCCTGGATTCTCGAGGGCTTGAAGGTGCATTCAAAACGCACTTTAAGCCTCTACAGTCACTACAATTGACCCTAAATCCTGGGTTGGTACAAAGCTCATGAATGCTTTTGAAAACGTACAATATCAGATACCTTTCGTACCTTCTCTGAATACTGTACAATCCCTATCCCAAAAAGCTTTATTTGCTCTTCAATTGAATATGCACTTGGGACTTTCCATTATCTTGGAGGACTTCCTTAAATTTATCACAGGCAATCCATGCTAAATATTTTTACCTCCATTTTATTGGAGTGGGGAGTTTAAAGACGTCGACCTAAAGTTGCCGGACTCGAGTCCGGACTTGGCGAATCCGACGAAAAATCAAAAACTCAAAGGACTCGTACGAGTCCGACATTTGCTAGACTCGACCCAGCACTAAGCTAGACCACGAACTTCTAGAAATATGGACTGCGAACGACCTTCCCGCCAAATCGGCCTGCTCTTGGTCATAGCCAATCCAATTGAAGTAAGAAAATAAGAAACGTAGGTATTTTCAATTGAAGGCAAGCCGTTATGTATTATTTACCTGGAAAGTGGTTCGTTTCAATGTTATGGTGTAAAGAGTTTTTGTAGCCGACCAAGAGTGGGCCGAAAAATTCGAATTATATGTAGTGTTTGTTACATAACTTTGGGCTTACTTCTGAGCTCTCTAAGATTAGTTTTGGGCTCAAATTTGGCCAAGTTCATCTATTTAACAAGATTTTGTGGTCGTAAAAAGTGCTGATTTGGAACAAAGTGAACGGTTTAGGAGATGAGAATTTTTTGCTTCCGTTGACAGTCCACATCTAGTCCATCAGTGACTAAACAGACTGAATCGTGACTATCTTGAGGACTTACTTTATATACATGCTCGATCAGTTGGGCAACCGTACATAGGGTAATCATGTTGTGCCAAACCAATAGCAATTGGTTTTTGAGGTTCAGCGTTACGAATCCAATCATCCGAGCTTTTGTACTTATTCGAGTGTCTCTAAGTCAACAGCCCATTTGCATTCTAGTTCAGTACTACTTCCAGTTCAGTTCCATTGGCAGAGAGGATACCACGGATTCTTGTGTCATCTATGGGGACGCCGAATTTATTAACCAAGCCCTATGATGCACGCTTTTTGGTTGCTCCAGTAGCGGGGAGGACCTTGAATCTAAAAGGTGTTCCTTGTCTCGGGTATACCTCAATCTGAGTGCGCAGAGTAAAATGAAAGGATGATAAAGTCCCACCAAAATGTGGGCAGCTTCAATTGGGCCACACTCAAAAAAGTTGATGTGTGTGATAGTCGACGGTTGTCGGGTATTTGAAAAACCGCGTTTATTAGGAGCAGAGATTCAAACGTTCTAGAAGAGATCAACGTGCCCACATTTTCGGCATTCTTGGGCGAAGGCTGGACAATTCTTCTTCAAGTGAGCTTGAGAATCTTCTCCACATCCATAACACCTTCCTATAGATAGGAGCAGTTGCTGGGGTTGAACTTTCGGACATTCTTCTTCCAATTATAGCATAAATATGGTTAGATGAAGAGACGGCTTCGACATTGATGAGATATTATTTTGACGAAATTGTTCTGGCAATGATTCTGGTAGCTTCTCGAGAGTGGGCTATTTTTCGCATTGACTCTCTGGACGGTTTGCTTGGTTGGATGGTCTCTTCCTACAGACACTGAGACGCTTGTTCCCGTGACAAAACGTAAAACAAAAAGATCATCCACGAACATTGTCTAATTCTACTTCGAGATCTTCAAGTTGGAGTGTTAAATACCAATCACTGAATAACTCGCATGGGTTTTTGGCCCATTTTGGGGAAGAATTTGTAGCGTCGAGTGAGGGCTGGGGTGTTTGAGAGAAATACTCGTATGTTTTTCAACTCGCCGATAGAACCATTCGGTCCCATGATTGGCGAGTCTTGTGAGGATTGCACAAAAGGTTTTGCTAGAATTTAAGTTCGATGCAACAACGAAAATTCCCTCATTGCTGAGTTATGGAGAGAAGATCTACAAGCTTTTTTCATGGCGCTGAGGCCGACATCATTCGCTTACCCCTAGGGATTTTTTCAGGTTCTTGATTTCAGATCTTCAAGACACCAAAGAAGCCTTTGCCCTCACGGGGGAGAAATCCTCTTGATACACCTCGGGGGGTGGGACACTTGCCCTCCCTCGAGCTGTAGTGTTTGGCTCCCAAAATATTTTATGAAGGTCGTGAGACAACTGAAGACGAGCACAGACATCATGGGCACTGGACACGGAGGATCAAGGAGTACATCGTCAAAGATGATTGGTCAATTCGTACGGATAAGACGTTATGACAGTAATTGGTCCATATCATTGTGCAGTTTAAAATGTCCTCCATGTCAATCTAGGCCTCTCCACGAGGTCTCCCCCACAAGACACATGGAAATGAGGTAAAGGATTTGTCCTCGAGCTCTTATTTCGAAAATTTCCGATTTCTCTGCCATGTGAAGGTCAAAAAGTTTAAACAACTTGGCATTAGATTAACCAACAGCTTAAAAACAAAGAAAAACAACTACACTATATTCTTGAAATTTTACATTTTAGCACGGCCTAGGAATGATTGATGAGTCGTTACCCTTTCTCCATACAGATGTAACAAGTAAACCTGATCAAATCGAATCATATGGCAAATTAATGGGCACTTTTCTATCCAGAGATGATATTGATAACACAAAAGAAAAGCACAGTCTTTTTTAGCCTACTCTTTTGCTTTTGATGACAACAACTAATTACAACCTATGAAGAGAAAAACAATGAAATTCACCTCCAATCAGACGTGCCAATGGGGCACCCCACATGGTTTCGTGAGTGCATATTTTGAGATGCGATTAACTGCGATTATCAGATAGTTTCTTGAACGCACATTTTGAAATGCAACTGGGTACACTTTAGTACTGTCGCATTTCAAAATTTGCGTTCACGAAACCACGCGGGGGTACCCTATTGTACACACTTTCAACACCATGGCCCGTAAGGCCCATTAACCTATACAACAGAGTACAAATCATTTTCATGATCAAATCCAATATAATTGAAGCTAAGGAAAAACCAACCGATTGTGTTAGGCCCGTCATTGCCTGTCAATTATATTCGCAATACCTGATAAATCAATCCGTCTGGTGGTCCACCGCACTAGGGACCCTGGATGCAGAGACCTGGGAGGTTGAGTATACGTCATCAAATTCGAGCGATTTGATTGGTTGCCAATGGGGCACCCCCACGTGGTTTCGCGAACGCAAATTTTGAAATGCGACAGCACTAAATTTTACCCAGTCGCATTTCAAAATGTGCTTTCACGAAACTATCTGATACTCGCAGTAGGTGCAACTGGGTACAAATCCCATCTCAAAATATGCACTCACGAAACCATGCGGGGGTACCCCATTGTCAACGAACATGGGCTTTGTTTGGAAACTTTCACAACAGGGAGTCAGTCACTTCCAAAAAGACCTAACATGTTTGCATTGCATAAAAAGGCAAAGCTTTGAATGATTTATGACATATTTGATTCTCCGTGGGTTCAACCAACATATTCTACAACATTAAAGTGTCTTTTGCCATTAGAATTGCATCAGTACGCTATTTCTCAATAAAATGTAGCTGTCATGCTGATTTCTCACATGCTGCCAGTGCCAATTTGGACAAAAGCACTTCAAAAAAGAAAATACAACCATAGTCAACAAATGAAATTGTAAAGTATATGGGACTTGTTTCTTGAGAGACTGTGGAAATTCACATGCCATAATGTTAATTTGAATAATCTAATGAAATATCTTTGCAATCTAATCTAATAAAAAATGGGTTCAGAAAGTATCTAGAAAGTAACAATACTATTTTTAATAATCTAAAATACCATATCCATGAATCAGCTTGTCTTGGAATATAATTTCGCAGTGTCCTTGAAAAAAATCTTCCATGGTGCTTGTCATGACAGTACGCTTTCTTATACAGCGCATCAATTCGAAATCTGTTTGGAAACTTTTTAGTTCATCTGATCGCTTACTTTTTCGAAATGGAGTCACTTGTCAAACCTCGCGCGTCTCTGACCAGGGTCTCTAGACTGCACTAGACTCAACAAATATCGTCCAATCCACCCGTTCCCTTCCCCCCCACAAGTAGCGACATCCATTCCATCAGACTCAAAGTGGTTTGGTAACTTCGATGCCGTCAAAGGTTATTGGAAGCTTGAACTGGACGAGGAATCGACGGACCTCACTACTTTCCTCACTTTATTGAGACGATTCCGCTTTTGCCACTGCTCCAATGGACTTAAACACATCAGGGCACAACTAATCCCCAGTATTATTAAATGACTGTGTTATGATAGAACTGAAGGTGGGATCCTTCCTGGTTCTAAGAATTGACTGCTCTTTATTCTTCATAAATACGGGAATACAATTCGATAGTGCGTTCATGCATTAGATACAGATCAAGTGTATATATAGATGATGTTGCACCATTCCGATACCCCAAAATAGCGCTCTCTTTTCCATCAAGTTTTGAAATTTGATTAAAATGCCTTTTTTTGGTTCAGTTATGTCATCGCACTTGGCTCAATATCGGTAAACGTTATTCTCCACCGATTAGTTGGCTGTACTACTTTATTAAATTTTAACCTGACCTAATCAAACCTAATGTAACCTTAACTAACCTAACCCAACCTAACCTAACACGATATTAATAACCCTTAAAGTCTCTATCTAAACCTTTTAACATTTTGCCACAAATTTAAAAATGAGCACCGCCAACTAATCGGTGGAGAATAACGTTTATCGCTCAATATCAGAATATTGTTCGCTTCAACAAGCCGGCAAATGGATTCCTGCAAATCGTTTCGTTTAAAATATTTTGTACATACACTGTTCAAGTTGGCTGGGTACGAATGTTGTCTCTAGTTTTGCTGCTTAGTTTTCCCGTCATCTCTCAAGGGTCTCAAGGGTAATACGATACGCCGGTATTAATCATCATTTCGTGTGCTAGTCACCCTGATTGGGTGTGCACAGGGTTTGCTGGATGATTGGTCGCATGATACATTGATTGATGGCCAACCTGGGTTGCATGCCCTCCCGAGACCCGAGCGACCAAGCGAGAGACACACCACCCGCACCACACACGCCGGATTGTTGGATTCTAGGCTAGGAGGACCTCAGAGAGGCAGGAACAGTGCTGTTCTTAATATAGCTGCCAAGCTGGCATTCACTAAGCCAGATTGGACCTATCTGGCATTCACGGATGATGCATCCTTACACTTGGGAAACAACTGAAATATGAGCTGAGTCATCATTGAATGGTTAAAGACCAATCGTGGTCACAAACATTGGCGGCTGTAAGACCTCGAATGTCCTCGTCACGGTTTCAATACGAAGTCAAAAGCGCCAATGAATAAGATTGTTGAATTTGTAGGTTTGGACTTCCGGCAGACCTGGGAGTCCAGCTAATTAATTCCTTTCATCTTCCGACATGATCATAAAATATATATTCTGACTCTTATTCCTTCCAAGTTCAGTTTCAGTTATAAAGAACGGTAATTGTGCCATAGGATCGAGATTTTGAAGGCTCTGATCGTGCATCATGATTCCTGAGCTGAGACGATGGATGACCCGCCGTGTGTGGCCTGAGGCATTTCATTCTGGCCTTCCAGCTTATTCAACAACTGGCAAACTGGCAAGCCTGGGGCCGGCTATTCTCTCATTTTGTTCAACCAAGTCACAACTGGAGCGAAATAGCGAAATAGTGAATTGATCCCTGGCCCTCGTCCATGCCTCGTCCGTGCCTCGTCCGTGCTTCGTCCGTCTCAATAGAAAGCACTTAGGATTTACAATTTGTATGTTTGACACCCGCCGTCCGATTAGTGAACACCCGAGTGTCGCCTATCGCTTGGTTGCTTGAGCGCTCCCATCTGATCAGTTCCCTGGAATTCCTTGAGGTCGAATCCCCGAATCGCGGTCCTCCCTCCGGTTCTTCTTTTCAACAAGATGAGCTCCCTTGAGCTGGACCCTACCGTCAAACCCGAGGCGGGTCAACTGAGCTTCTCCGGCATCCCGGAGGCCCAATTCGTCGAGGATGTGGATGCCTACATGAAAGGCGAGGAGAGCGCCGAGGAAAACCTCAAGGTAAGTTTGGCGGGACTCACTCGGGCCGTTGGGTGGACAGTGGTGGGCGGACTAACCCCAAATGATGCCTTGATCCCAGGCAGGTTTCGCTTCTAAAACTTAAAACTTTAACGCTGGAAATAGATGAGAGGAGACATCAATGGAATCCAATCGTTTGGCCGTCTGCTTCAATTGACTTCATTTTTTCATGTCGACCGTATGTGGGGAAAAAAAGCGGTCGATGGCTAATTGACCCTCTGTTCAGTAATTCTTAATGAATACCAAGCCGAGACACCAGCCCTAATGTCGGTGTGTTTGGGGCGGATCAAATCTTCTTTTCAACGCTTCAATTTTTCAAGTCTTTTTGTCTTTCTTTCAGGTCTTAGATGAGAAGCATCAAAAATACAAGTTCATGGAGACCAATCTCTTGTCACGGCGTCGTCGGTTAAAAAATCAGATACCAGATATCGTGTCCTCGTTAGCCATGATCGATCAACTCAAGGCCAAGGCCTCTAAATCGGAAGACACCGAATCGCAGTTTCTCCTCTCCGATCAGGTCTATGCTAAGGCCGTGATCCCGCCCACGGACAAGGTCCGAGAGACAAATACCATAGAATCAAGGCGACAAATGTGTTCTAATTGAATTCCCTCATTGATTGTCGCAGGTTTGTTTGTGGTTGGGCGCCAATGTGATGCTCGAATACTCCTTAGAAGATGCGCAAGAATTGCTCAAGAGCAATAAAGAGACTGCTCTCAAGAACTTGAGTCAAATTGCTTTTGATCTCGACTTTCTGAGAGATCAGATGACTATCACCGAGGTGACCATGGCCCGCCTCTACAACTGGGATGTTCGACGCCGGCAACAGGGTAACAGTGAAGGTACCGCGAAGAAATAAACCCCGAGTCCTCAAAACGCAAAGGTGGATCCGATGACATTCAAAAGCGATGAATCTGCCCAATTGTCACTTGTTTAAGGATTTAACTCTCATACTGCTTAACAAGATTAACTTCAAGACTATTTCCCCGCCTTGAACATTTATATTTTATTGTGAACTTACTGAGCGTAAAATAATGATTTACAATGATGGACATTTAGAGAGGAGCGATTTGTAAGGCCTTAGGTCTCCAAGATTAGCCAGCTTCCGCCCGGCTGCGACGTACTTTATGCTTCAATTTCACTCGTTGATCGACTCGCAAGTGCTTTTCTTCTCACTGAAGACCCTGAGAAGGAATTGACCAAACTCATTGGGGTTGAATGTCGAGGGCACGATTGCGTAAGCACCAGGAGGAACACGGAATCGCTGGCTGACCTCCCGCATATTGATGAATGCTTTGGAGCGGCCCGCACTTCTTGTATATCGGAAAAAATCCGTGTCTAAAGGCAACGATATTGCCCCTGGATCTTTGACATAATAGAGAGCGAAACCTGAAATTCATTTGAGAGCTATCACACGGCTGAAATGTCTAAGATATGGGAGAAAAAAAGTCAATAATCATCGCAATTACCAATGGTGAGCATGTCCAGGCCTTCATCGCGAAGGGCTCGGCGACCTTTTTGCATCAATGAGATGATTATGGTGCAGAGATCGTCGTCATCGCTGTCGTCGGGATCTTCTACGTTGACGAGATATTGAGGATTTGAAGCGAAGGAACCCAAGTTGTTCCGGCACCCTCCGGCCGATTTGTCGGGCAACCAAACTCCTTCCCAGGAAGTGACCTCCCAACGAGGACGATCGCAAAACGCTTCCGAATCCTCCAGAGAGTCCGGCGTTAGATTGCAGATCTCGATTTGATCAAAGTACTTCATAAAATCTTTATAACTCATCCAGAACTCTCCGTCGTGCTCAAAATTGATACCCAAGATCTCTTTCTCATCATCAGGAATATATTGCCACTCTGGTGATCCATCACTCCAAGCTCCATTCCATTCGGCTTCATTGCCCCACGGGTTTCGAATTCGGACCAGCGGAATTTGGCCTGCAACCACACACTTTCTCTTTCAAAGTGCACTTTCAGAAGAACGAATGGAGCTCACCTTGTACTCGAGGCGTCTCGATCCTGGCTTTGACCACTTTCGTGATCGAGTAGGCGTGTCCTCGGATGAGCCCAACTTCAGTCTTGGCCTCGGTGACCCTTGGGTCGGGCTCAAGAGAGCAGGACATCATAGAACACCGATCATATGCTTTTCTCACGATGCTAAACATGTCCTCTGGAATTCCACGCTCTTTTAACTGGTACATTTCACCACAGCCACCTTCAGATCCAAGAATAAAATGAGTTCTTTGCAAGTGTGGGAGAAAACTGCATCTAATCAAGAATCTTTTACCCGTGAAATCTACCATGGCCTCGCCCGTTGAGCCCCCCTTCAAAGACTCGTACGATCCATGTAGTTTAGCATAAGCTTTTTCTACTAAGGCTGTCCAGAGCTCATTCTCATCGGCAGAATGCATGAACATAAGTTTTCCCCCTCTGGTGGGTAGAAAATCATCGATGACTACATCAATCCATTCACCGTATTGCCAGAACCTGAAATGAGCAGAAATGCATTTCAAACGATTTAACTTGCAATCACATACCAGGGCTATAAGCGATGGGCTTACTGAAAATGAAAGATCCCAGCGTAATCTTCCGTGAAGCTTTGATCTAAGGGCACAACTCTATAGAGCAGCTTCTTGTTCAAGGTCAAGTTAGCCAAAGCAGCCAACAACCAACAATCTCCAAGCTCGCCCTACGAACATAATGACCATCATTAAATATTTGGCCTGTTCAAGGTTGGGTTTGACCAGATTCTCTCTGACCTGATTAATGTCAAAGCGAGAAGCTCCGCCCTCGAACAACATTGGATTGTCCACCAATTCCTTGGGTCTCATCCACTCAAACGAGTAAGGAGCACTCTCCGAGAAGTACAAGGACTTTTCATCAGGAGGAAATTCCGGATCGGTGAAGAGTTCCCCAGAGGCCACGGCTTCTTCTCGAAGGGCTTGAAAGTCTTGCCCATACAATTTGCCGTTCTCAAAGTACGGCTGAGCACTTGGATCAATTTCCCCGCCTATCCAATAATTTGTTTTCAATCAAGACATGAAACATAGTATGGTACATAAGATATTGAAGATCTTTCAATCCGAGGCCTACTTTGAACTTTAGCTCTCATGGATCTTCCTCCGCCTTCGAGCATGTTTATGAGCATGTTCGCAAAGGGTGAATTGGCCGTATCCAAATTGACGGGCTCAATGGCCTCCAATTCATCCAACTCCTCGGGCCCATACTCCGCAATGGCCTCTTCCAAATTGATGGTCGTCATTTTGCAATACTGGAAGAGATCATGAATGCTTTTGGCGCAAAGTAAAGAAGAAAAACAAATCCAATAATCTTTTAGGGTGTGGTCATGATTTGGTCAAAAGACAATGTTTATTAAGACTGATGAATGGAATGGATGGTTTTTCCCAGTGTAATAATCAAATTTAAAAAATGGCCCTGATGAGAAATGAACCTATGATCGCGTTATATCGATCTCTTTCTCGCTGAAGGATATATGCTCATGCCTCCCACACGACTGCGACGAGAGTGGAACCAGTGTGTAAACATGCCATGAAAGCCACCAAAGAGCTTTCTGTCATGGATTCCACCTCCATGATAAAGAGGAGAAGGGTTCGAGGAGAGGATGTCAAGCGGTTATGTTTTCACAAGACTGTTGACCTCATTCTAAGAAAAGCAATACCTGTTTCCCGTCAAATTCCGAACCGAAACTTCTCTTCAGCGTACAATCACAACTTAACCAATGTACCAAGAACGTACCGAGCAAGAATGTACCAAGCCCAGAAACGTTGAATGGTGGTGACTCAACTTAAGGTAGTATTGCAGTAGTCGTAGTCCTCGTCGTAGCAGTAGTAGTCATGAATCACAACTTCTTCTTCTTCTGTATGTTGTAGGTACTGGACTGCGACATGTAGTTTTCTAGTCGGTTCTAGTCAGTGAGAGCTAATGCTCTACGAACTCTATCGATTTCGGGGTCTCTCTCTCTACAATGAACTCTATTGCCGATCCATGATCCAACACACACAGGGTGGCGAGAGAGACTGCGACTCCAGGCCTCGGTTAAATGGTACTCCTTAAGGCCTTTCCTTCCTCACATGTACCTGAAAAGTTGAATCGTACTTGATAAAGGAAAAGATTTGTTCCAGCTGAAACTGACACTCATTTGAATAGCTCGATATTACCCACATCTGTGAATCGCGAAAGGATAGGACGGAAAATGTTGAAATGAAGAAACATGAATA
Organism: Tigriopus californicus; assembly: GCF_007210705.1. Lineage (NCBI taxonomy): Eukaryota > Metazoa > Arthropoda > Copepoda > Harpacticoida > Harpacticidae > Tigriopus > Tigriopus californicus. The sequence goes on from NC_081448.1 coordinate 8,652,478, forward strand.
AAAACTCGTCTTTCAGGTGCACAGCTTAGAGAAATGTTGGTTTGTTCGAGAGTGGGCCAAAAATGCAAGCGGCTAATATTCTGCACCAAAACAAAGCAAGAAGTCAATCATAATATAGATGAATTTTTAACTATGGCTGATGATCCATTCAGTGGGGGATGATTGTAAACTAATGGTAGACTCCATGGAGCTTAGTTGGGAGATATTTTGAATAAGATATTGTGGGGCTTGGGCTCACTTTACGGGCGTTCAGAATTTTTCGTCCTTGAATCAGACCAATGTTGTCTAGCGATGCAGTGGAATCGTCAGTATGCAAGTAATTCCCCTATCCTAGTTTCCTCTGGAATACCATTTTTTGTTCAGTAAACTGGCTTCATGTCCGAAAGATGGCATTGTCAAGGGCGCATTCAGTGTGCCCTAAAACAAAAGCCAGCACTACAAGAGTTTTTGGAAACATCACCGTGGTAAAAGTCGGACTCGCAAGAGTCCTTTGATTTACCAGACTCGAGTCTTTTTCCGGATTTGCTGAGTCCGGACTCGAGTTCGGTAAAAGACTTGAGTCCACAAACAACACTTTGAGTGGTGTCCGAATTGGCCATTTTATGACAAACCTGGGGCCGGTTTCTAAAAATGAGGAATTATGATTAAGTCGGAGTCGATTCCTTTCCAAAAGTTTTGAGTCCGGTCAATTTCTTCAAATTCGAGTAAAATACCCTAGGATGGTCGAACTCGAACCCGGACTCGTCCCAACACTACTAGAAAGCTTAAAGATAATCCATTCTAAGGGCTTGGCTTTGAATATTTCTCTTTCAGATTAAGATCCAATATTTTTTCGAAAAGGCTAAATTGTTCTTTTTCATCATTTCCCCAAGGACAAAAGTAATAGCAAATCTTGACAAATGGAGCAAAAACTGTCAAGAAACTGTTAAAAAGATAACTTTCACAACAAGAGGGTTCTTTGTGTGAAAGCCTTGAAAACTCTAACCTTTCAAAATAGTCAAATAACACGGCCTATTTGTCAAAAATCCCTAATCTGTCCGGAAGGCGGAGGGAAAAAAACAGTCTGAGGATTATTTTTGAACTTGCATTGCATTTTTTTCTCTCATTCGTCAATTCTAATGCTTATACTGTGAAATGCTAAGAATCTGAACGAACGCATGATTTTTACAACATCAGTTTTCTTATCTAAAATTTGAGTTCCAAATGATTCTTTTGTGCGATATACTTAGAATACGTTAGAATGAAAAATCTTTTTCTATTTCATCACCCAAAAACACATTTAGGGCAAAAAATGGTCACCATATTCTTTAAAGCTATTTATAATTCTTGATTTTTTTCAATACTCAGAAAATGCCCTTCCCTTTTTTTGTGGGTACCATCGTTGCATTTGTTCTGCTATTGACCAAACAAATTCATAAATTTGTTTGAAAATGAGCAGTCTGATTGTCGCCTAACCCTAAAAAGCTCTTATGCAGCTTAACTTGTTTTCAATAAATATGCCAAGTTTTGGTGATTAGGGGGCTCAACTTGGTTTGTGAATTCATCAAGCTGTTTGGATGGGCTTTTGTTCAACCACTGTATGGATTAAGACTTAAAAGATGCTTGCCTGGATCAAGTTTGGAAATCGATAAATATAATTTTGATATGATTAGCCAAAATCAACACAAATGCATTAAGTCAATAAATAGATATTGGCCTAATCAGCCCTTTGTTTGGTGGAGGCTGACTCATAAAGCTCCCCCTGAAGTTCAGAATGTAACCCATATTTTGCACAGAATAAGCAGTCTATAAAAGGAAGAGAGATATGTCAAGGTATGTAATGGCAGTTCATGGAGAAGGTTGCTATTGGTCTATCATCTGTATTACCATGTTAACTACGGCTACTAAAATTGTGCGCATGAATTTGTTCTTCCCTTTTCAGTAACTTTATTTTTTACTGTTCATGCGAAGTAAGACTTCAGTAATAATTCAACAGAATTAAATTCTTTTGAGGAGGAGCGCGTATCCTTTTTTAAATGCATTGCATTCCCATTTTACTTCCATTTATTGCATGTTTCATCGGGCCTTAAAGTGCACTTTTTGTCAATACAATATGACGATTTCATGTAACAAGGATGCCAGTGGGCACAGGTGCAGCCTCCAAAGAGGCAAGTAAGACAGGGTGTTCAAAGAGGAAGGAAGCCAAAAAAGAAAGGGGGAAATCTGTTCTCCCCTTTTTCTCCAGGCTAACCCCCCTGGGGACCCTCATGTCTGGATCATTACATAAATCCAAAAGGAAATTCATTAATATGTCAAATGCATCAATGGCAACGGTATACAGCTTCAACAAGTTCTGGCTTTGCCATCCCTTGATATACCAAATTCGTTCGAAAAGACGTCAAATTTGTAATCTTAAACGAGCCACTTTTCAAGAAACCGTCCCTTTGAACGGTAGATGGTGATAGCTTTGGAAATTGATGAAGCCAACTTGAAAGCCCTTCTTCTGGTGCCTATTGTTTTGGTGCTGAGGGTGCTTTTGTTCACAAATGGCATCGAACCCATGATGGTAGATGTAGCTCAACTGCAAGCTCTATTTTTTGCAGACTTTCCCTAACCGGGAAAAAGGAGTTGAATTTGATATCTTCAATTCGTTGGTAGACCAAATATTGTACAGAGTTTAAGTGGAAGCACATAGACAAATCATAATCTTTCATTTTGATTGTACCGGGGATTCCATTCTTTGCAGTGGTTAGTAAAGCCAGTGAATACCCAAACCAAAAATATGCTGAAAGGTTCTTGCTGAGGACTTAATCCTTCATCTGAACATGCTGCTCAGAACTAAATAAGAAGGTCCCAAACAAGGAACAAGTTAAGAAGGAAGCAGAAAAGGACTCAAATGACAACAACAGGGCAAAACAGGTCCTGATATATGGGAAAAAGGTCGAAAAAGAGTCGAGAAAAATGGCTAAAAAGTGAAAGAATTACAAGTGTGGCTGAATATTTTTTTCATGCCAAGTAGGAAAAAAATTAGTAAAAAATTTTTTTTTTTTTTTAGATTTTGCCTTAATTTCGAGGTCTATTTGCTTGGCACAGCATTACCTTCATTCCTAAACATTTTCGTTTGGCCATGCCATGCATAGAAGGAAAATAATTTCCTTTCAAAATTTAACCTACTTCAACAGTGCCAATCATATGGGTATTTGGATATTGTATACGTTACTTTGCATCTTCAATACCTTTATTTACCTCATACAGTATGTTGGGATCTCCTTCACTCCAATCATACTAATGAAACCTATTGCCCCTTTTGATTGCGCCTTTTTTATTAACTAGAATATCAATAATTAATATGAATTAAGATTGTGGATTCAGAACACCATGCAATGCTTGCAGTGAGAATACTACTGGCTTGAAATGTCGACGAGAAAAGCACTTCTCCTATTTCATTGTAAAGGCCGTCCCAAAGTTTCGACCTCTTCCGTGCTTCCTTCCTTTTCGTTCAATAAGAGCGCTAAGTGAGTTGCGTTACATGTCCCAAACGTATATGAAATGCTAAGATACCTGCTCCACTAAATAATGCATGTAACTCCGCTTGCTGCCATATGAATGCTAGTTCGAATGACAATACCAGACAACTTGATCTGATTTGTACGAGGCTGAAAGGCCTGATCGTGAAAGGTCATATACCCACAATAAATACTTCCATGAAATACAATAAGCTATGATGCCCATGAATGAATCATGTATGCCAAACGCATCAAATCAAAGCATCCTGCTCTATCGTGAGCATTCTTGACAAATATCCACATAAGTTGGTCCAGTTGCGATATATCTTCTTAAACATGTAATAATTAGTCGTGGTTTAGCTCATCGAAGTCACTCTGTCCAGGATCACTGAGAAACCATTCACCCGCTAGAGGTCTCTCTCTATAGTCCCAACATCGAAAGCGGGAGGGGACCGACTACTACAGGTAGGCGACTACGTACGGTAACTGGAACAGGTCCATATACCACAGAGATAGTTAGAAACAAATTTCTAAGCCAATATTGCCTCAAATTTGTAGGAAGTTAGTGAGTGAGACCCGTCAAGGCGATTCAGTTGCCCATCTAAAAGAACTGATGGTATCAAAGAAAAATGCATTATATCATTGATAACTTTTATGACTTACTGAAAATTGCCTAAATGCTTCTATTTGCCGCGAATAACTTAGAACATTGTACACTCTGTCACTAAGAAAGTCCTCAATGTAACAATTCAAACTTACAGAAATCAACATTTTTGAAAAATTACCTCATAAAACCATTGAAACTATGTTGAAGGAAGTTGGAAGGGCTCTGAGGTCAATTTTCAGAAAGATAAATGAATTTGCCATTGATTTCCCCGACAACACTTTGCTTTTGAAGGGTTTTGAGTGGACTACAAATTTGGTGTGTTCTTAGGGAGAGGCTTGCTTTCCTTGTTCATCATGCCTTTTGGGTCATTTGGCTCCACTGGCTCCTTGCATACAAAGCTCGCTTTTGACACACATTTGAAGGATCCATCAGTAGTAAAGTGCCAGATTATGGTTTGTTAGAACATTAGAGTGGCTAAATATCCATATTTGGGGCAGTTTTATGCAAGTAATAAAAGTTAAGTAAGAACAAATAGGTATTTCAATCATAACTCCAAGTCCTTTTTTAAATAAGTTAATCAAGTGTGGAGAAATGACTTGCTTTATCCTTTTTGCTTGTTTCTAACTGGAAAGTAGACATTAAACCATGACTATATTTCCTATTTTCGTCCTATTTTGGACAATGTTCTTCGGAAATACTTAGGTTTTTACGCAGCCTTTGGCATAAAACACCCAACACCTTGCTTGTCAGTCCAAATTGGTCCAGAACTGCCTTCTCTATATCTCTATGCCACCCGTCGGAGCCCACCACCAGCTACGTCTACCTCTGTCAGGCCATAGATAGATGGTCAACGAAGGGCTCAAAGAACTGGAAGAGGGAATAAACGAAGGGAGACCAAAGCCTGAGTGAGTGAGGAAAGGAGGGAGGGCGTGAGGGAGGAACGCCGACTTTCCCAAAAGCCAAGTGCGTTCATTCGTTCGTTCTAGAGCTGGTTTGGTCTGTCGGTCTGTGGGCCGTACCTTGCGAGAGTTGGGAGTTGGGAGTTGGGAGTCAAAACAGACCTGGTGAATCCATTCGCATAACGCGCAGACTCGAGAAAACTTAGTTGTTCGTGTCCATACACTTCTCCATCCATGCAGCCTCCACGCTCTAGCCTCCAGAATTCAACTAGCTTAGTCTAAACGGTCTCAACTCTATGCCCAACGCTCTACAGTGTGTGTAGGTACGCACGCTCCATTGTGGAACAAGAAGGCGAAAACGATGACGAACACAAAGAGGCCAACTGGTCGAGAAGGAAACAAGGAGGCGGGCACGAAGCAAACACCACACCAGGTTGAGCATGTCCAAGGGGAGTCATCGTCTTGATCATCATCACCATCACCGCTCTAGGTCGACCTCGGGTCCCCAAGGAATCCAGAAATATGGGACACTCTAAACCAAGACCGCAGGGTTATCCATCGCTTCCATTCACCACATGTTGGACAGACAGAATTTGAGAACCCCAGTCCAACATCAAGCCCAAGCTCATCATAGATGTATCTCCGTGACTAGATGGAATTGGAATCATTGGACTCAGTGTCTTCGTTTTGTTCTTACCGTGAATCGGATCAATCGTGATTGACGAGCTAGTGAATTTGTGTGACGATGAGTGGGTAAACTTCCAAGCCCCTACTTGGCCCTTATCAACGTTTGCTTCCGGACCAGCCATAATTTCAGTCATTTGAGCTGAGGCTCTGGTGGACTCGGCTTCGGAGGGACGAACCCCTCTCTAGTAGTAACGTTTTTTCGCTCAACGTGGACAGAATATTAGTATGACTTTAGCCAGTGGTCAGGATTCAAAGCCCATGATCGAATCTGAAGCGATTGACACAGCAGAAGTAATGATGCATGAGTCACTTGAAGCGTTCTCAGCTCTCTAACCAGAGCCAATTTGAACACATTCGGTGAGTGAAAAAGCATGGACTCCAACTTGTGGCCCTGGCATCACCCGCCTTGGCATCGATGGACCATTCAACTTTGGATTCAGTTGGTGGCGGCTGTGGTCTTCTTAATCTCTTGGGTGGTGCTCCGATTCTTTCACATCTTAGCCCTGATAAAAGCGTAAGTAGCAGTAAATTGAGTTAAAGTAATGCCGGGCCATTTCACAATTCGTTTGACTATCATTGCTGTGTCTACATATGCGATTGTTCAAAAGAACGAATAAGTAATGAATTGCCACACTTGCTTAGTTTTTAATGCTCAAATTGGTCAAACCTCCCGAATCCATCGTCCATGTGTATCACACTTTCTTTTGTAGCAAATGGTGGCTTCATCGCAAGAAACCGTGTAGCGTGGCACTCTCCAATGAAGAGGGCGTTCCTGGTGTCTCAATTGTCAAACCACTGTGCTCGGGGGCAGATGCGAATCTGGTCCGTAATCTCGAAACATTTTTCACGCTAAACTATCCAAAGGTAGGAGGATTGCTTTTCATTGGTCAGACCACCATTTGTCAGTTCCTCACATTTTTTCCAGTTTGAAATTTTATTTTGCATCCAAGATCAAGAGGATTCTCGCTTACGTTATTTCGTAGAAAGTTTGATTGAAAAATATCCTGATGTGGACGCAAAGGTCTGTTTCCTCGGTTTTACGGCGGAAATCTCCGTATCAGTTGTTTTTTATCATAATCCATTTAGGTGTTCTCCGGGGGAGAAGTCGTAGGAGTCAATCCTAAAATCAACAATATGCAACCCGCCTTTCAAGCATCTCAATACGAGCTCATTTTGGTTTCTGATAGTGGTATACGAAGTAAGTCTAGCTTCGTTCCTAAAGTAAGTGTTTTTGTTAAATCGATTTACTTATTTTACTCCGTTCCATTTTAGTGAGCGAAGATACCCTGACTGACATGGTTTCTTGCATGACCAAAAATGTTGGCCTTGTTCACCAATTGCCATTCATTTGTGATAAAAGTGGAATCGCTGGGACCCTCGAGAAGGTACTAATCCGATGGAAATCTAGTTCATGCTTTGGGCTGATGATAGCACTGAGTGGGCAATTTGACTTTACAGGTATATTTTGGCACTTCTCACGCTCGGATCTATTTGGCAGCCGACGTGTTGGGGTTCAACTGTGCCACGGGTATGTCTGCCCTAATGAGGAAGGAGATTCTCACCGCGGTAGGTGGTTTAAAAGCATTTAGCTCCTACATAGCCGAGGATTATTTCATGGCCAAGAGCGTCCTCAATAGCGGGTTCAAGATTCAAGTGAGCTCTCAACCCGCGCAACAAAACCCAGGAGATTCCAGTATTACTAACTTCCATTCCCGAATCACAAGGTGAGTTGGTGCCAATGCATTAATGGTCATGCGGGTTAACGAACACACATGTTTACGACGAGGACAATTCAATTTCAGGTGGACCAAACTACGATACGCCATGTGTCCTGGTCTAATGGTGTTTGAGCCGATATCAGACAGTGTGATTCAAGGCGTGGTCTGTGCTTGGGCATTGTTCTTTCTTTTCCGTTGGGATCCAGTCACATTCATCATGCTTCATTTGTTATTGTGGTTCATCATGGATTGGGCTCTGATACACCTGGTCCAGAATGGTCCTTTGCCTTTTAGCAAATTCGAATTCCTCGTCACATGGGTCTTCCGAGAGTTGACGGCACCTTGTATACTAATCGCTGCCCATGTAAACCCATCCGTAACGTGGCGAAACAAGCGATTCAGGCTGAAGTGGGGAGGTGTGGCAGAAAAAGTGGAAACTAGTGATCCAGATGAACCCTCTCTAATCCCCATTACAATTACGTCTTCTGCACTTACTACTACCTCCTCACCCTCCTCTTCCTCCTCCATCGTCATCCCCACCAGACCAATGGCTGTGTCAATGGCTGCTTCAACGGCTATGCTTGATGGCACAATGCCTGTCTATGCCCCTCTCTCTCATCAAGGTGGTGCCGCGGAAAAGTTTATTTGCAAAGAAATTGATACCATTCAGTCGTGAAGCGAGCAAGAATATGGAAAATTTTGACTTTGATCAAGAAAAAAAAGTGCTATGCTAAACACTCTTTGGACAATATGGTTTGAATGAGCACGTTTAGGCAAGCTTTGACAAATACGGTAAAAAATTGGTGGGTGAAACACGTTCTTACGAAGCTTTAGCCCTTTTCTCTAATCGCAAGGAAGAAAGCTCATTTCGGTTTGTTCTTTGGCTAAATTTGGATCACTGTTTGGCACTGGCAGACTCGGTTGTGTACTGATACCAGAGCTCGACTAAAAGTCCGAATATTTAGCTTCTTGAAACAATTATTGAGGGTCCGGGCAAGGGACTTAGCACACTTTCAATATTAAAGTCTTAGGTTTTTTAGCGCCTTCAAGGTTTTTCCTCAAACTTTTTTTGCACTTTTAATGAGTCCAGAAATAGTTTCATTATGCTTAATGTACAAGTCGATTGATCCCTATTTGTGTACTCCAACCAGCTCCGCAGGTCCAAAGAGGTTTCATTAGTAGACCTCGAAAACGAATTTAAATCCTGAAAAAAGCCTTTTCAACTTTTATGACCTTCTTGACCGAAAAAATTGCAATTTTCCCACTTTCATAACCATGTTTTTTCACTTTTTCGACTCTTTTACTCGCTATTTTCCAACTTTTTTATTTGCTTCCGTGCTGCATCAAGTGAAAAATTAAACACTAGCTGGGATTTTTTTCGCAATTGTACCTTTTTTGATTTGGGTTTTTAAGGGCTTTTCATATACCTAGCTACAAGGGATTTGATCTCCCAGTACTACTAAAAGGAAGGACTGGGATTCATCTAACTATTACAGCTTTACCCCATATTTGGTCTGCCAACAAGTTTTGTGTCAGAAAAGTTTACGGATTTTGTAGCCGATACAAAGATTGTCATTCAGCCTAAAAATTGTCATGACTGAATGTATAAAAACAAGGCATAACAAGAAATGGTCAAGAACAAAAATACGATACTTAATCTATCTACGTGTTGGTATTAGCCGGTCTAAGAAGCCCCTGAACATGGGGTTGGTCAGGGCAATCAGAGCTAAAGCTAAAGATTTAATGAGCCAAGAAATTTTTTACCCTTGCCCTACATTAGTGATGGAAATCTTGCCTCTAAAGTCTCAAGCATTCAATGCAATACCGGTCCAATGCAAGATTCAAAAGGTGCAAGCTTGGGCCTTTCCGAGACATTGACAGTGACGCCAAAATGGATTAAAATAAGATCCAGCTCATTATTGAGCACGCCTAACAAATTTTCAATTAAAACTATGGAATGTTTATGGAACCAAAGCCTAGTTATGTGTCTCAGTCATTCAATTAATGTTGCAAGACTCTTTTACCCATGCCATTCCATCATGGCTTAGAATATTGGCTTGAAGTGTTTACATCAAGATATCCTGACGAAAAAAGAAATAAGTGTGACGAAAGAACAGATTGATTCATGAACCAAATATGAGCGGCATCTTAAATTGCACCCAACACTTCAAATAAAGGAGAAAATGAGGTGAAACATTGCTGATGCAAAGATGTGATAACTCTAAACTTGTACCGGCCTCATGACTTAGTTTTTACATCAACACTAGGTATCAAGAGATAAGCCAAACCAACCACCTTTGATCATGGGGCTGGTCAAGTAAACGCATTCATGGACAACTGACGTTATTCCATGGAGTAAAATCAAAGACAACATGCCCAGCCAAACCGCACTGTGCATGCATTGGATTTTGACAAAACAGCCAATTTGATAGTGCGTTCACTGATTAACAATAAACATGCTCATTTAGTTGGGCTTTGTAACATAACTTGCTCAAAATCACTTGATTATTGAAAATTCAATGGATGAATGGTGCGAGTTGACTGTGATGTTTGTCTTAGTTCTCTCTCCCCAAAATGCCCAAAATCGGGGTGCCGGACCACATTTTTCCTTGAATTTCCTTTACTTGACATCCCTTATAAATTATATTTGATCGAAAAAGCTGCAGATACTTAAAATATATTTATTATTGAAATGCATAAACATACAAGTAGGATTTCGCATTTCTGTTTTTGGAAATGCACATTTGTCTTTGAGTTTGGTCTGATGGGACTTTTTGCTTCATTTGCGTACTCAAGTTCTTGAGATGGAAAACAAAATATCACTTAAGACTTCTAGAAATCCATGGCCCAGCTGTCGTATCGAAAACAGCTGTGATTGTTGTGGAAGTTAAATCTGGGACACCGTTTACATTAGAGGGCTTGTCAGTTTATACTAGAGGGCTAGTTCATACCATGATGCCTTATCGTATTCTTTCCATCCAATTTGATAACGGCAGATGCATCTGTATTCCAGACATGCATATCTCTAAGACAATAGGAGAGGTCAAAAATGAAGTGCGAAACATGTCGAACTTGTCTGAGTTCTCGGAAATCATCCACATAGGGTTCGATCTTGACGGTAAAAAGACCGTTCAAGTACTTTCAGCCAGCACTACTGTACAACAGATCATCGAATTGATTATTAAGGTAGCCATCAATTCCACGGCACTTAATGTCAATTCGATTATTCTTGAAATTTGGAATATTTTCAGAATACACCCAATACACGGGAAGATCTGTCATTGGTGATGCGTTTATGTGGAGTCATTAGGGACTCCCCAGCTGTTCCCGCCGGTTAGGAATGTCCGGAGATTTCTGAATAGCTCCAATAATCGCATTTAAAACCTGATTGAAACACGACTCAGGCAAACTTTTAAATTCCGACTTCACTCTTTCAATGTCCAAGAAAATAGACTAATCTATATCCAATGTCTAGCCGTACTATTTTACATGACAATTGATGGGCTATCGGTCGATGCTCATTCCGGATCGATTCGGGAGGAGAATCATAAATCTCGACAAGTTTCAAGTAGAGCTGGCCATCCGATCTGGCTTTTCTGATCCGATGGGACTGAGTTAAAACTGTCGGCTTCGAATTGGACAGAATTACCTTCTTTAGTAGTGGTCAGATTACATACAAACTGCCCGGATTCAAATTGGATTGAGCAAAACATATTGGACGATTGAACAAGGAAGAATAATTAACTACTCTTTTGGTTTTTGGTCCCTCTCCACAAGTGATCCCAATTTGGATCGAATTGAGTGACAATTTCGGCGTTCGGACCAGAATCAGCTAAAGGCTTAGGACTGGATTCCAATTTTTGGAAACCATCGTAAAAGGCTAGGAAGGATGTATGAATGTATGTTTATTTGTTCAAAAGGTTTTTAAAAGAAACATGTTTTCGCTGGGTAGCCCTTTTTCCAAGTGGAATACATGTATACGAACTAAAGCATTGTCATGAGAGAACCACACCCTGATCCCAAAGAGGGACTCTATGCTCCAACAAGTTGCTACAGACTTGGAACAGGCGCCGTAAGCGCCTGCTCTTCTCTGTATATAAAGCCATGTTTATCTATGAATAAAAAACAGTCTTTCACTTACCAACTAGACCGACACTTCTTTCATTTTTCTAGGTATTACTAAGTCTCGTATCTTGATCTCGTTAGACTTGATTCGAGCGTTACATATGTACATCAAACGGACTTTCAGAGTCCGATTTTGGTACTTTAGTTGCGTGATTTCAATAACGTGGCATTACGTTGGATGGAAACTCTAATGCCATCTTTTCCGCTTGGTTTTAGGCACCTACTATGGTCAGTTGTGCCAAGCTGAAAGCAAAGTAACAAATTGTAGTCATGAAGCCAATGAATGGGTTCTCTTTTTCCACCTCCCTGACATAACCAGACCAAGCCTAGCCAGCCACAGGCCAAGAGGAACAATGGCCCATACTTTGTCGCTTTGTGGGGGAGTTTTGTAGACATTTTCTTCCGGCAGTGATGGTTGATGATTTTTGAAAGCTGCACCACTATTCCACATTTACAAAATAAAAAAGTCCATTCAAATTAATTCACCAAGATAGTAGGCAGTGCTTATCAAATTTGATGGATGGAGATTCAAACTTGGGTTACTTCACCTATCCTAATACTGGCCCAACATAGTTTTAATATCATTATACTCAATTCCTTCTCATATAACCAACCCAGACTAAAATAGGTTGCATGTCAGGCGGTGGTAAAAAAGCCCCATGATTTTCTTGGCATTTCTCTGTGTCAAGGATGGCTTTGATTAGTGCTCTGTATTTAGAATAGTACGACAGTGAGGTCAGTGCACCATAGCGGTTGAAGTTTGAACCTTCATTTTTGCTCCAAAACAATGAGTTTAAATGCGTCTTAGAGCCAAACTAAACACATCTTTGTGCTTTAAGGGTTAGTTCTAAGACTGAAATTACTTTGGAGGCATCATTAATTGCAATCACAGCAATACAAGATTCTAATTATGTGTTTTTCAATCAAAAATGTAGAAATCAGCCAATTAAATGGTATCTGGCTAGCTCAAAGTACGTTTAAGGGTACCTGAAGGGTAGCTAAAGCCGTGTATAACTCCTAGAACCACATATTTTTATCTTAATGAGTTTGGTTTGGATATGGGACGCATTTGAACACATTGTTTTGGAACAGGATTGAAGGTTCAAAATTCAAGCTACGGTACGCTGAGCTTAAAGTCGTACTCTTCTAAATACAAAGCCATAGCATTTGATGAGTCTGTTCAACGCAACACTGCCCATCGAAAATCACGCAACTAAAGTACCAAAATCGGACTCTGAAAGTCCGTTTGAGCTTTTCAAC
>NC_081448.1:8665299-8670903 GCF_007210705.1 Tigriopus californicus
ACCATGTTCTTGAAAACGTAAATACCATTAACTTTTGTAACCATGTTAATTTAAAAAATGGCAAGCAAAAATAAATATCTCTTTGGCGTCCTTAAACGCGAAATCATTAACGACTGTGGACGTATCTTTTTTTTTTTTTGGTTTGGTTTTTCACGGGTTTTTCTAGCCGCTACAGGGAATGTAATCCTCAGTAATATTAAAATGAAAGGTTACAATTCGTCTAATTATTAACCTTCAATCTTTATATGATATTTGGTCTACCAACGAATTTGATTGGCAGACCGAGCTAGTATTTGAAAGTAGGGTTGATCTGGAAAATTAACTAAAAATTTGTCCCAGTCTGACTTGAAAGATGCTACTGGATCAACAAGGCCTACGCATTCCCTACAAATATTAGAGGGAAGCAAATTAAACAATCAAGGAGCCCGAGAAAGAAGAGAAGTAGACTTCATTGTTCAAACTAGCTTGGATTCTCAAGGGCTTGAAGGTGCTCTCAAAACGCACATTAAGCCTCGACGGTCACTATAATTGACCCTAAATTCTGGGTTGGGACAAAGCTCATGGACACTTTTGAAGACGTACAGTATCAGGTACCTTTCGTACCTTCTCTGAACACTGTACAGTCCCAACTTTTTTAGTCTCTCCCAATACGAGATACGAGAACATCTTTGGGCTTGTTGGACCTTTTCCAAACCTGCTGCACTCATTGGATATTTAAGATGTGACTGGACAATAGGCTTGTACAGAGTTAGCATCGTGACACTATCCATGGACTTAAACGTGCGATATATCCAACCACACATTTGAAAAGCTGTACCCACCTTCAACTGGATATGCTCATCGAACTTTCCATTACTTTGGAGGACTACACCTAAATCTTTCATAGATGAGACCTGCTCAATATTTTTGCCTCCATTGTCTACGAGTGGAGTATTCAAGGGACCCAAGGGTCATTGAGCGGAATTTCATTCTGTTCAGGGCCATATTACTCTCAGTAACCCAAGAGTTGATTCTTTCTAGGTCCTTGGCCAAACTACTGGAATATTGGCCATTCCTACCAGAAACTAACTTTGTATCGTCAGCATAAGAAGAGAGACTGGAAGTAATACTAAGCTTTTGAAGCGGGGCAACGAATATCATAAATAGCAGAGGCCCTAAGATGGAACCCTCGAGAACACCTGATTTGACATCATGAATGTCACTAAGGAATCCCTCAACCTTATTAATTTGCTTCCTACCAGAAATGAAACTTCTTAACCAATTGAGAACCTTGCCTTGGATCCCAATCTCACGGAGCCTGTTAACTAAAAGGCCATGATCTACCTTGTCAAGGACTTGGTAAAGTCAAGATAAACCGCATCGACTGATTCATGGCTCTCCAGTCCCTCAATAACCTGCTCTATATGCTCAATCAGTTGGGTAACCGTGCTAAGATGCTAATTTCAATTTAGTAAGAGGCAAGGTAAAGTAGATATCACCTCCCCTGCGGGTTTTTAAAATTATAGCTACGTGATTTAGAACTCATTTTACTGATTTTGAGATACATGTATTTTAGTTGGCTAATTTGGCAAGATCTTCGAGGTTCAAAATTGAAAGACTTTAAATATTCCACTCGTGTGTGCTTTTCGCTTTGCCCCTGCTATCCAGCGCATAGCGTTCTTTTGGATTATATTTAGGCTAACTATTGCAGATGAATGTGAGAAAAATTCCAGGCCGTTATCCATCTTACTTTGATAAGAGCATCGTACATTGATTTGCGCAGTATCATCGGTAAGGGCTTCTTCGCCAGAAAGAAGGTGAATAGTGTTTTCCTTACCGATTTTCCTGCTTGCATTATTGGTGCTTCCATTTAATTTATCGTCTACAAATAAGCCTAAAAATTTTACAGATTTTTCTGGGTGGTTCCACCCAGCTTGCTCTATCTGGAAGTTGCTTTACCATAATGTCGAGATCATAAAATACATTGCTTGGGGAAAATAAAATCACTTTCGTTTTGTTTAAGTTTAAAGCTAGTCGATTAGTTTGAAACCACTCGGTTAGGTCTTCAAGCCACTGACTAGTTTCGCGTTTTAAGGAAGGGAGGTCATTGCTATATTGTTGGAGTGTCGTATCGTCGGCAAACATTGTTATGTCAAAGTGAGTTGCCCATGGGAGGTCGTTTACATAAATTAGAAATAGTAATGGGCCCAGGATGCTGCCTTGGGGCACTCCATAGGTCATTTTGAAAGGTTCAGATACTTTTCCATCTATTATTACTTTTTGTGTTCGATCATCGAGATAATTATTGACCCATTTTATAACATTAGCGCTATATCCATATTTTGTCATTTTTGCGAGTAATATTTTGTGGTTTACAGAGTCAAATGCTTTTTTTAAGATCGACGAACACGCCGACAGAATACTTAAAATTAGATTTGTTTGAGATATTTTGTAAAAAGTTATGAATAGCATCGGAGGTAGAATGCTTCGGCCTGAATACAACCTGAGCGTTGGTCAAGTGGGATTCATTAAAAATGGAAAATAATTGGTGGTACACTACTCTTTCTAGAACTTTGAATAATGAAGAGAGAATGCTAATAGGACGATAATTGGACATACAGTTAGGGTCACCTCCTTTGAAAAGTGGTACCACTTTTGCTGACTTCAAGTTTTTTGGGATGAAGCCAGAGATTAATGACAATATTATTAAATGAGCAAGAGGTCTAGATATTTCACTTTTGATGGCTTTTAAAACATGGCAAGAAATTTCATCAAAACCGTGGCTTAGTTTATTCGGCAGATTGTCAATAATGTTCAAAATGTCAGTTCGAGTTACAAATTTGAAATAATATTGTCTTTGGTTTGGAACATCAGGTATGTAAGATGTTGATTTAAGAAGATCAGGCGTGTTTGGGTTAATATTTTGGCTAATATTTTCTCCGATGGTTGAAAAATAAGAACAGAAGTTAGTCGCCATGTCCTTTTTATCATAAATGATTTTTTCATTAACCTTAAGTTGGGATATACTGGTATTTGGCATATTATTGCATCCCAGTAACGTTTTTAGGCCTTTCCACGTACGTCTTAAGTCACTCTGATTGGAATTTAAAAAAATCCCCAATGCTTCTCTTTAGCAGCCTTGATCATTTTGTTGGGCTTTATTTTCCTTTGTGGGGAATTTCTTAAACATGGCCAAAAGTCTTTGCTTCTCCTTTCGAAACTGCAGTAGATCACTTGTCATCCAGGGATTTTTCTTGAATTTTTTTGGAACTGGGGTATCGGTTCTTAGTGGACAAGCTTTATAAAAAGCGAATTGCAATGTATCATTGAAGTAGTCAAAAGAGGCTTCTGGGGTTTTGTTCGACAAATTCCATTCTATTTGCGCCAAAATTTTCATTAGTTTTTGAAGGTTCTTAGGGCCTGTTGATCTCTTTGAGAAGCAAATCGAGGGTGCTTTGGTATTTTTATGCTTGCCAAGGGAAACAAATGGGCTGAAGTGGTCACTTACGTCTGTTAAAAGAATGCCACATGTACGCTTTGCTTTCAAGTTACTGAAAATGTTGTCAATAAGGGTAGATGAAGCTGCGGTTATTTTAGTCGGGTTGTTGATAAAAGGATATAACTCGTGAATAATCATAAAATCGCTAAACTTATTTGATTTGAAGTTGCATTTTAAAATGTCAACATTAAAATCGCCACATATAAACATAGGCTTTGATTGGCAATGCCCAAAACTTTGTCAAGTTCTGTAATAGCTTTGCCAATATTTACTGTCGGTGGTAAATAAACAGAAAAGATGAAATATTCGGATGTTTTTATTCCTATTAACTCAGAGTCGTCCACCATAAGTCAAAGATGAGGGCACTGGCGATATGATATGGAATCATGAAGCAAAATTCCCACTCCCCCTCCTTTTTTTCCTATCCTCGTTAGGTATTCAAATTGGTAATGTTCAAAGTTAATGTTAACTTTGTCTACTTGCCACAACTCTTGCATTGCAACTATTGATGGCGAGTTACTTTGCAAAATATCTCTTAGTTTTGACTCGTTGCCGACAAGGGACCTAACATTCATCGAAACCAGCCACCGCTCACCCTCATCAATGTTTTGGACGTATCCCACGTCTTGCATTAAGGAATTGACGCCTTGATTCTCCATCGCCTTTTAGAAGGGTTGGCTCGTTCCATCGAATCCGAAGTAGCCACTTTCGCTTAATTCCCACGGACTTCCACCTAAAAACATTTAAAACTCCTAAGGAGTTGGATTGGATGATGAGCACTAAGTTGTAGATTATCATGATTTTAAGAAGCACAATTTGAGCGATCATTGTTGGGTTGAGGTTATGGACCGAGTTGTCATATGGTTTTGTACGTTGGTCTTCCTTCCTTTTTTCTTGCATTCCGCGGTATTTTTGGCTATGGGAGTGGTCTGTGTTTCTGGTAACTTTCTCTTGGATTGGTTCCGGCGTTGCTCATCCTCCAGGTTTACGGGCGTCTCAGCATCCGGAGGGTCATTGACCTCAAGAATTCAACAAGTTTGGACTTTATGATCTTTTCAAATACCTTCGCAATATCCGAAGTGAGAGAAATTGGCCTATAATTACTGGGGAGCAACTTATCTCCCCCTTTAAGAATTGGAACAACGTGAGCTAATTTTAGTGAAAATGGAAACTTGCCCTGATCCAAGATGCAACGCATCAAGTACGAGAAAACAGGAGCAAGAACCAGTGAGCATCTCATCAGAAACTGAGATGTCACACCATCAGGACCAGGAGAACTTGGAAGCCTCAAGCCCTTGATGGCCTCTAATGCGTCTTGATCTGTGACTACAAGATCATCTAAACGCTCAACTTGACTGACCTTGTCAACCTCAACAGACTCATCTTCAGAGCAATGAGCTGTTGCTTCTGAACTCAGTGGAGTTGAAAACACACTGGAGAACTGATCTCCAAGCATGTTAGTCATAGTCTCTACATTGCTAATTACCCCATCAACCTCAAAGAGCCCAACAGAGTGTTTCAGTTTTCTCTTAGAGTTCGCATAAGAGCAAAAGAGCCTTCGGATTCCACCTGACCTCGTGAACCACCTTACTCTCAGTTTGTAAGTGGTCATATTCGATGTAGGCCTTAATCTTACTCTGAACTCCGTCCAACTTTTTTTGGAGAGTACCAACAATTACTGGATTCGAAATGCTCTTCAGCCTTTTTCCTAGTTTGCAACTCTTTTTGAACCAAGTCTTCCTACATTTTGGAATTTTTGTCCTTGTACAACCTTTCGGAACACATTCAGAGATTGTTAAACTGGAGCAAACTGCCTTAAAAATTGAAACTAATTTATCAATGGCTGCATCTATGGACGATTCCTGTTTCAGGTCGAGTTCTTCTAATCTTTCTATAATCAACGGCCAATGTTCATCTTTGAACTTGAAGTTAGCCAGACCGACCTTTTTGGCTGTTTTTACTTTAGAACATGCCGCCTTTTGAGTAATGGTCGCCCTTATCTCAAGAACATGATGATCTGACAGATTACTAGGTGTCACATTGACATAAAAGGAGAATAGGGTCGGGTTCAAATCAGATAATGCACGTTCAAATCTCTTTTGACGGACCAACTTCACAAGATCTTG
>NC_081448.1:8671326-8689361 GCF_007210705.1 Tigriopus californicus
CCGACTGTTCTCAGCGAGCTCCAAAACAAATTTACACAATTGCACAAATATTTTAACTGGAGATCTTTTGCCAGATTTGCCAGGTTATGGTTACTTTCTCTAAAAGCGATCCCAATTTGGATCGGGTTGAAAGATAAATTTGGGATTGGGAACACATTAAGCTAAAAGTTTAGGATCGGATTCGGATTTGAGAAAACTTTCTGAAATTGCTAAGAGGTGCGTGTCTTGAGTTGGCATTAAATTGGAAAACTTTGTCAACTGTGTCCCCCATTCACAAGCCTTTCATTGTGGTGGAAGCCTTGAAAGCTTGGGTGGGTCACACCAAGTACAAGTAAATTATCTGTACGGTTGGCTGGATTTGGCCCACTTCGGTATTAAGGCTATTAGCATTGGCCCACGTCGGAAGAAAGTCATGGTAAAACGATCTGCCGTCGACGGAAAAGCACAAAACAGAAAAACATATTATTGTTAATAATGGTTTGAAATTAATTCAAAAGTCTTTAAAAGGTTAACAACAATTAATGTTATAAACTGTCCACTCGTTAAATCTTAAGAGAGGTTTAATATCAGTTGCAGGGCGGCGTTTTTGCCGTAATAAACTTAAATCATTGTGGCATTTTCATGGTGACAAATCATTAGATTATGGATTTTTAGAGGTTTTTTTATAAAAAGGGCTCGAGTATTCATGAACGTCATTCATTACTTGATGTCGAAGACCTAAGGTTTGACTTTCTGTTACATTGGGGCCAATTTGTTACAGGGAATGCAATCCCACAAGCTTTGGAAAAAATAGCTTTGAATCGATCCTTTTTACAGGTAAATGATAAAAAAATAACGTACATTTAATTAGAGTGATCTATGTTTTATCGTATTACTTTAATTCAAAAAGTGGGGCTCAGAGTTGCTATAACCAAGAGCGGGCTGATTTGGTGGGAAGCTCGTTTGCAGTCCCTATTTCTAGAAGTCCGTGGCTTCATCCACCTTCAACTGGATATGCTCATTGAACTTTTCATTATTTTGGAGGACTACACCTAAATCTTTCATAGATGAGACTTGCTCAATATCTTTACCTCCATTATCTACGAGCGGAGTATTCAAAGGAGTTGATTCGAAGGTCGTTGAGCGGAATTTCATTCCGTTCAGTGCCAAATTACTCTCAATAACCCAACAATAAGTTATATGTAGGTCCTTTGCCAGACCACTGGAATCTTATCCATTCCGACCAGAAACTAACTTTGTATCGTTAGCATAAGAAGAGAGACTAGTAATACTAAATTTTTGAAGCAGGGCAATAAATATTATAAAAAGGAGGGACCCTAAGATGGAGACCTGTGGAACACCTGACTTGGTCTCTTGTATTTCACTGAAGGGATCCCTCGACCTTAACAATTTGTTGGATTGAATATGTTCAATCAGTTGGGGAACCGTGCAAAAATGCGCTGGGAATCCATGCTGACTAAGAGGAAGGACATCATGGACCAAAACCTTCCAATATTCAAAGTAAGAGAAATGGGCTTTTAATTATTCATCTCCTCCTTTAAAAATTGGAACAACTTGAGCTAACTTTAGTGAAGATTGATAGTGGGTTGATTTGGAATGCCACTTAAAAATTTGTAGGACAGTTTCAGTTTGACAAAAGGACAGTTTCTAGAGGCAAAGTGAAGGTAATAATCCTGCTCTGATTAACATGTTTGTGTGTAAGCAATATTAATTGCTTGCTTCAGTTCAAGTTCAAGATAATTATCGACCCATCTTTGGAATTCTTCTACGGTTGATGTTTCTATGAATTAGAATGGGTCCTTTCTCACTCAACGAAATTTCAGATTGATTGCCCTTAAGATTTCTTATCAAAACTACCATGATTATTTGAGTGACTGGTCATGTCTGTAACTACTTGTCCGTGCTAGTGGCCTGGTATAAAAGTGTTTACATTACAGGGCACTAGTCCCGAGCTACATTTACTCGGGACCTTCGGCTCCCTCCTGGTTCTGATTGGCCTTTTTCACAAAAGAGTTGAGAGCTCCTTGACTTTTCCATTTCTGTAACTTTGTGACTTCTATTTTGATAACACGATTTTAATCCCGGCCTGAGCTGTCTCTGAACAGGTGTCCTATCCTGTCACCCGTCCCGATTCGGAAAGAAAGTGCCGGTCATGATGACTGGCATTGGCCACCTCAGAATGGTGGCGGTAGTGGTGGATAAACTAGTGCTTGAGATTGGCGTTCACTCGAGATATGACATTTGTTTCGTTGTTCGACCCCCAAGCCATCAATATGGTGCTTTATATCACCCACCGACGAGATGAGTTGGTCATAATCGAAGGTGAGTGGAAAATTGTCCGTTGCCATTGCCTCATTGGTGTTAAGGTGCATTTACATGGCAATTAATTTAGCACTCGTGCAGCCCTTCTTGATCATTCGCCATTACAGAACTTCATTCTCATAAATGAGAAAACCAATGGTTTCATTGCACCCTAATCATGCAAGTACGGAAAGTTGTGTCAAAAGAATTGGTGAGGATGTGGGCCTTACAAATTTCTAATTTTTTATCAAAATGACCTGAACATAACTTGAACTCTAAAGACCATTGTTAATTTCTTATCAATATTATGCCCATGACCAATATGACATTGAAAGTTTGTGTCCTCTCACAACAAATTATTTACTGCTTGAGTTTCCATTGTACGAGTAAAAACAATCATCTTTTGATGTTCTGCAGAGCCTATTAAGACGGTCTTCAAATGCAAGCATCAAATGAAGGTAACCAAGTACGATTGTGGTCGTTGTTACGATTTGGAACAATCATCGTTCGTACAATTCAAAGAACCTTTAAGGGTGCTCTTTGATATCCTTACATCCGCTTGACAATCAACGATTTCTCAGTGCGGTAGGGAAAGAAATTGTAAGCGCTAGTTTCACGAAAGCTGTCTTCGTGACTCTCATTTTACATCATGAATGGTTTATTAGGAAACTTCTGATCAAGAAAGAGCCAATCGCTCTCATTTTGTAATCCATATCAACAACATTATCGATGATAAGATAACGAATGTAAAAGTTATTAATAGGGCCGGCCAAAACTTGCAATTCTACAAATTGTGCACTATTTCTAAATACTTGCATATCCCAGATTTTGCTGCATCTTGTAACACAATGAGGGCTGCAAGGTCACTCAAGATGACTCAGTAGAATGGTTAATATCGCACTGATTTTGTTTTGCATTTCACAAACAATGGCATTTACAGGGGATTCCAAGCTAATGAACTATATCGCTAAAATGTGCAAATTTTGCAATGCCCTCAGTAGTGTATTTGACATTTCAGCAATTTATATCTATGACAATTTTTATGAGTTTCGGTCAATTTTGGAGGGAAAATCGTGAGATTCCCATATGGAAGTACGAAATAGGTTGCAGATACATTACCAATCACCAGTAAGTTTTATTCCAGTCACCCTTCTTGAATAGCTCTGTCTCCCTTATAATTTCATTTATTGGAGATGCACTTTATCAAAGTTTCCAACCTTAAAGGCCACCATTAAAAAGCCTTAAATGTTTGTAAGATTGACACATCAAGCCAAGAAAAAACCACCATCATTTACTCAATTCGCTAATATCGATTATCGACTCTAGAGGGCTCCACTCGAATCTAACTTCGCCGTCTACATTCCAGTAGTTCATGGATCGCCGTTTGAGGCGAATAGCCGGTTTGGGTTTGGAAGGGAAACCGAAGAGAAAACTCGAGGACCCGGGCGCAACATGGTCGCTACTGGTAACTCGTTACTTTGTTAGTAACGCAACCGGTAATGCGTTACTTTCCTGAAAAAGTAACAGTAACGGAAAGAGTTTTTTAGCCCTCCCGTTACGGTTAATTTTTTTTTTTAAACGAAGGAAAAAAATAACGAATAAAGATTTCCTACCCGTTATTCTTAAAATTTAAGTCTCAAATGGGGTGACTTATTTGCTACTGATGGGATCAAATAAATAATCACGGGAGGCTGTGATTAGGATTATCAATTGACATTTTCTGTGACGTATGACATTACTAGTTGCATGATGGAAACCCGTAAGCTAAACGAAACTCAAAATGTAACCCTGAAGTTTCCTCCTGTCAAACCAATGTAATACTTCATTATGTTAACTTTTTTCAAACCATAAGCGTTATTTCCTAAGCGTTAAAACAATTGCAAAAAAACTTTTTTTGCAGTTATAGGCCGTCTTTTTTGTGCAAAAGTAACGGTATTGGTTACGGTAACGCGTTACTTTTTTCGGTAACGGTTCAAGCCATGGTCGCACATTAGTTCAATGTGCCACAACCCTTCCTCTACTTCAAATCCCCTTGACTAAAAATGAGCTATGGTTACATTCATGATATAGCCCTTTAGTAGCTAGTACGTAGAAGACCTTTTTCCATGCCGCTTTGGATGCATCAGAGACTGAATATCCTTGTAAGTCATAAATCGAGCTTCAAGCAAATGGGTTATTAAAGGAGATCACAAACTCAAATTCTACGACGGATTTTCATTTTGAAGAACCGACCCGAACCTTCAGTTAATCACAATCCTAAGAGTCCATCAGTCACATGTCTTTTTGGAATTCCTCTGGTGTTTCGCTTTTTTGGCTAGGTGAGTTGAAATCCAACGCCTACAATGACGACAACAGACCCCACCACCTTGGTCATATCCGTTCTCCTTCCTCATTTCCGTTTTGTTGGTCAATTAGGCGTACTCTCCCAAAATATTTTTTGTCTAATCATGAAGTTCCAAGATCGCCAATACTTCAGATCGGACATCAAATTAGCTCACGTCCCTCCAACATCTCACGCACGCATGTACCACTCCATTACAATGGTAGAATGGAAACAGTATCTGAACGTGACGTTCTTGACCAGATTTGCTGCATCACTCCGCCTACATACGTGGACAGTAAGAACACTACGAATGGGAACTAGTACAATACTGTTTTAGCCTATTACTGGATGATTGGACAGCCTAGGCAATTAAGCGCAATGGCAAAAGCGCTCGAGATCTTGTTCAATCCAAGGAGCATCATCGATGATGGCATGACTGGCTAAGAAAATCGTGTTGAAGGTGAGGGTGATAATGATGGCACCAGAACTAGCATTGCTGGTAGTTGAAAGAGGGTGATGGGAGATGGTTTAGTGGTCTAGAGATGTCAAGCGTTAGTTTTCGCACTGGAAAAAGTGCATTCAGCACGAGCACAAGTAGCAGAAGTGTCCACTTTGATATAAATTATGATAACGGTGGACCGTGGTCGTCAGTTCTTGCGAGTGTACAACCACGGACAGAGGTGTTCGTATCCAGCAGAGGAAGCACATAACCAGCATGGTGCCCAGATACTCTGCTCAGCTTTGGAATACTGAATATTGAGTTAGTTTGGATCCGTGGAACTTGCAGTCTTTGTAATCTTTCTCAACTCAAATTTTTCAACTTAGATACTTTAATAATGCGAAGACTATGGAGAAAGGTAAGCGTTACGGACTTCTCCTCCACACACTTTGACATTTGGTGCTGACTTGGCAAATCGGCGGACAAGGATTAATCAGACATTCAATCTACAACTCAGTGACTTACATATAATACCCTAGACGCCGACAGCTACGTTCTCTCCGGGAAACCAAGTAAGAATGGTTCTTTCGGACCTGGACAAGATAAATCAAACACAAAAGAGCACAAATCACCTCAACTAAATGAAAAGGCACCAAATTACACACCTTTACATATACACTTACAAAGCGTCTCAAATTGCAAGTCGTGTGCATGAATGCAAAAACGGAACCTCTACCACCTCACTGACGAAACCACAATCCCAGCAGAACTACACGAGCTTGGGGACCACGTGGGTGCGTGCTTTTGACCATGCCTGATGTTCCAGGATATTATCACACAGGACGAGCTTTTGCTTGTACTCGAGGACCTCGCCACGGCTTTGCTCCTTATCATCTGGGACGGTGTTTCCATTGCTGGGCAAATCGTGGCCCAAGCTGTCAACCAAGTCCTTTTTTTTCAGGCGCTGGTCTCACCAGCCACGTTCTTTTCCATCATGTTCTTGGTTTTGGCGCAAATTGCTACTTCTCGACCAGATTACGGCCACGGAGGCCATGGAGGCCACGGAGGCCATGGAGGCCACGGAGGCCACGGGGGCCATGGTGGCTACGGCAAGAAGTGTAAGACAATCTATGTGACAGTGTACGATACGATATACGACACGTTCTATGTGGAGAAGTGCAGCACGAGCTACAAGAAAAAGTGCAAAACTGTCTACGAGACCAAGTACTTGACCAAGTACAAAAAAAAGTGCGACGTGACTTACGTGCCCAAATGCCATACCAGCTACAAAACTGTCTACGAGAAGAAATGTGATATTTCATATTCAACCAAGGTAATGGCGAAAAGAGTAAGATATTATCGAGTGATCCTCGCATCTGGGATTCACAGCGAAGGAAATCTTTGAACTACAGCTAAACTGAATTTAGAGCTCCTCATAACGATTGAAAGAGAGAATTGGTGTGCGAAAACAACACTTAGAAGGGAATGTTGCATGCAGCAATTGAGAGTTCCTTATGGAGCAGGGACGTGTATTGTGGACTTCAAGGATAATTCTATTGACCGTCCTCAATTACGGTCTAATTTCAGCTTTCAGCACCAATCAAAGAGCAAGGGCCAATGAAGACAACTCGATGATGGTCCGCACAACGAACGACTTGCTAACAAATGGTGCCAAAAATTTGACTGATCCTGACCTAATCTAATTGACCGGTGTCGCACTGATCTCTTCATGGAAATGCCCGGTATTAATCGATCATTGATGATGTGCTCATCGTTTGTTTGACCAGGCTCGAAAGACCGTGATGTACGCTATAAGACTAGAGGAAATCCCCGAGTTCACCAAAACACTCACGGCCATTAAGAGTTGCCAAATTGATGCAACATGCATCAAACAATGGCCATGCCGAAGGCATTATCAAATGGCCAAAAGGTATAAGAAGTTCATTGAGACCAATAGACCATAAATGCAATCTGACCTTAGGCTAGCGATCCCTTCCCCTTTGGTTGATGCCCCATGGTTCTCAGAAACCATGTCATCCTTGTCCAGTGACAATAAACACATTCATTCAAGGACAAGCTTGGATCTGAATTATGACAAGGTCGCAACAGAGAAGCAATTCGCGAGTCATCAACACTTATTACTAGAACAAGGTCTACCAACCTGGAAGCATCACTTTATCTATGTAATGCGCTTGAATCTGGGAATTCGCACGAGGTCAAATATGACAAAAAATAATTGGCTGAAGTTTTGATACAAAAGCCATCGAGTACCATCGTCCCATGGTTTTAGGCCGAGAGAAGACAATCGGTCTTTTGGTCTGGTGTTTGAAATGGCACAACGGTAGCCCTAAGCGGCTTTATTCGCTGCTAAACCAAACAGTCGTTAATGATAAATAATCGATATTGATTAATTGACACATGCTTTCGTTTGCCCCTCTCGTTACAGTGTAGCACATTCTACGACACTGTTTATGGAACGACGTACGAAAAGAAATGCTCGATTTCGTACGAGGAGAAGTGCCATTATTCTGGATATGGTTATCACAAGAAGCAACATTGTGATCATTATCCTAAGAAACATTGCAGTAGTTATCCCAAGAAGGTAAGTAGGAGCCATTAACTCGATCGATAAAGTACGTTTGTCAAGTATTTCTGGATCATAGCGGGTTATTACCACGATGAGAATTTGTCACGTTTCATGACATTGAATGCAATTTCCTTCCATTTTTCCCGTTGACAGACGGACGTTTCGCCTCTTGAACAAGTGATCAAAAAACTGAACGACCAAAAGGTTGTTGGAAGAAAAATCACATACCCTTGACTTTTATTCGCGAAAATGGTTCAAACTTGATCCAACTGATATGAGATATTTTGATCTGATATAATGATGAGAGATGTAATATTTGACAAGGGTGTCATACTTTATTGAAATGTTTCAGTATGCGAAAAAGGTGCCGAAAAAGAGTTGCCATTCCGTGCCAAAACATCATTGTAAAAGTTTCCCCAAAACCATCCCCAAAAAGCATTGTTCCAAGGTGCCCAAAAAGAAGTGCAATGACTTCCCGTTCCACGTTCCCAAGAAGACGCCCAAGAAGTTATGCAAAAGCTTCCCCAAGAAAAAATGCCACTCAGTGCCCAAGGTCAAAGCCAGACAGGTAGCCAGACACATGTTCCCTTTTAAACTCAACTTTCGCATTATTAGTTTAGCATAATTATTTTTAGTATTTTGTTGGTTGACAAAAACGCTGAAACTAAATGCATCAAGACATATGTCACTGTGGTTACTAGAGAGGGGGGAAATATGCAAGATTTTCCCCAAAATATGCACCGAAATGGCAAAAATATGCATTTCGTTTTGCAGATTTTTCCAGTTTTATTTTCGTTATTTCTTATCAGATCTTAGACACAGTTGATGATAAACATAAATAGTAGTAGTCTCTTCAATATAAGTAAGCCGCAAAAAGGAACGGTTTTGAAGGTCTCAGCTTTTCCATTATTTTCCTCCCGCCAGTGAAAGAAACAATTGCCTTGGGCAGTTTGATTAATCTCAGGCAACTGGGACTATTTTTTTTTTTTGCTTTTTTTAGCACTACCATGGCTTGAATCATGAATTCAGACTCAATCAAACCATAGATACCTTGGCTTACAATTCATTCGCTCAGTCTGCCAACTCAAACTCGTTGGTAGACCAAATATCATCTTGAAGGGTAATAAATGGACGAATTATAACCTTTCATTAACCTGGGGATCACATTCCCTGTAGCGGTTAGAAAAGCCCATGAAAAGCCAAACCAAAAATAATAATAATAATAAGGTAAAAGTATCAATTACTTACACAAAAGCCTGCATTTCGAGCTTAAAGTTGCTAATTCAACTGACCTGACTGTATCTGCCTTCTCTTATCCATGGAGTCCACCAAGACTGGAGAGGAAAGCATTTTGAAGCCTTGCTAGTAGACATTTGAGCAATGCGTTGCCTCCTGAATGGGCAGTTGACTGGGAAGAAAGAGCTGATGAAGCGTTCCCCCTCAGCTGGCATGCATCTGATTAGGAGGTAGCACACCGCTTGAACGTCTTCCATCAAGGTTTTGTAGAGCTTTCTGCTCCAGGCCTCGCAGCCTTCATCTCAGGAGCGCAACTCAACTCAGAACAGTAATCAGTTCCGTCAATATAACGGATTTGAAATACTTGGAGCACAATTTCTGTGCCAAGTTAAAAATATGTTATATTTGCCACACTCTTACATTTTCACTGGCATGGAAAATAATTTTCCAGTTGGAAAAGCTGTTTGCAAACCATTTTGATGCTTTAGAATCTTTGATTTTTTACAACTCATTTTTTGAAAGCTTGTCAACAAATTTTCCTTTATCATGGGGCTTGTACTTTGGTTTAAGTTCCTCCTCTGTACTGAAAATTACGCCCATGACCGCTCAAGAACAGGTGGTGGCATTTTCTTACTTGATTGAATGTACTGTCCCCAAAATCATTCAAAATATGG
The DNA here is from genome assembly GCF_007210705.1 of Tigriopus californicus. Taxonomy (NCBI): domain Eukaryota; kingdom Metazoa; phylum Arthropoda; class Copepoda; order Harpacticoida; family Harpacticidae; genus Tigriopus; species Tigriopus californicus. Next base: position 8,680,887 of record NC_081448.1, read on the forward strand.
AAAGAAAATTGCTAGCTCGGGATGTAAGCAAAAATATGCAGTTTAGCCAAGTAATGCACTAAATATGCAAAATATGCGATTGCGGTTTTCCCCATCTCTACTGTAGACTGATTACATTACGTTCATGTCGTTCCCTCGGACATGCTTTTGTTGCTTGCCATCTTTTACCAGAAGTTCAAATTACAGGTTGCCAAGAAAGTGCCTAAGAAAATATGCAAAGGAGGATATGGAGGCCATGGAGGTCATGGAGGCCATGGTGGTCACGGAGGTCATGGTGGAGGCTATGGCCATGCTGATCCTCACGGGCATAGTGGAAGTGGTTATGATCATGCTGATCCGCATGCTCATTCTGACCCTCATGGTCAATCTGACCTGCATGCGCATGCTGACCCACACCCTCCAGCCGAACATGCCCATAGCCCTGGTCACGGTGGTATAGGTGGGATTGGTTCAACCGGAGGAACTAGCACCGGAGTTAGTGCGGTTGGGATTGGAGCTGGAGGTGGGAAATATCTTCATGGCGACCCTCAATCCCTCAGACTCACTGATTCGAGTAACAATCCTCATACGCATGCCTCGTATTCACCGTACACAGATTCCAAGGGTGCTTCACTCAAGGGATCTCCTATCCCACATCTAAGTTCGGATTATCATCCACAAGTTTCAGGTACTCCTCATCATAACATCTACGATGATCATGGTCAAGACGAACATGGAGTAGACGACCATAGCAGTCACTATGAAGGCGAAGATATAGACGATGATCATCATCACCATAGTCACCATCCGATTATCCATGATGGCGAATCTGATGACGAACATGAATATGCCGAGTTGTATGATCCAGGTGATCACGACCTCAGTCATTTAGATAACCATGATGAATACCACGAGGGAGATGAAATTGGAGAAGGGGAAGTGTATACCGGTTACCTGAAACGCATGGGCGTTCAAGCTCGGTCAGGGAAAGGGCCCAAGCTCAAAGGCCACAAGACAAATACTCTGCCACTATCGATGGTTCATAAGAAGGTGTATTGACAATATCTACATTAGATATTTATAGAGGAATAAATCGATCAATAACAAATGCTTACTCCTTGATTTCTCCATCTGATTAACCCTTTCTCACAGTCCTGTTCCATTGTTAACCCAATTTGGTGAAAAAAAATTCTGGTCACATTTTGAATACCGATTGAAAAAATGAAAAAGGGTCAAGTTTACAAGAGTTAGTACAAACGTGCTCGGGGTTTGCTGGTTCGTTATTACGGAGGGGAAACTCGGAGGCGCAACCACTACACTTGGAGTCAGATATTCAATGAGATACGTCCTTTCAGATCGCTCAATCTGCGCAGTTTGTCATCAAAGTTAGAAGGTGTTTGTCAGCAATTAGCTATTGATGGACAACAACCTACCTTTCACGACAAACACAACGATGCATTCAAAAAGGCAAGCGGAAAGGTGGGACAAATTGCCGAAAACTTTTTCTTGTGGTGCCATGATCGAGACCCACCTATTTGTCTTTTCTATATGCGATTATGGCTGCGGAGAATGCTCCGTTCCACCTAAGATGTTGAACTTCTAGCTAGAGAAAGTTGAACACTACCTATCGGGTGTTTAACGCTTTTTTGGGGCCCACTTATATTGCTTTGATTAGTAGGCTGTTTGGCAGAAACGAATCGAACTCCTTTTAATTTTGCCGAGGGACAGTCAGAGCTCGTATCGGGATTTAATGTTGAGTTTGGTATATTAATCTCCATCCAATCCCGTCGGCAAATCATTCCTCTCTTTGAAGCAAAGACGAATGTCAACATCCGAGTCATCGGTATCGTCTGCTTCCACTGATTCAAGTAGGGCTGATTTGAGTTATTACAGAGTCAAACGCCCCTTTTCATGCATGTGTTGTAAATCCTCAGAGTTACATCCCTTTTCTTGGTGTGAAAAGCTTCAAAATCTGACCAATCGAGAACGATTTGATCTATTAAAGGCTAATTGTTGTTAGCCTTGTAATTGTTCTACGTGAAAAAAGAAGATGAAAATGAATGCTTTTTTTGATGAAGATGGCAACAACACGATCATTTCTAAGCCAATCATGGATCAGTTGAACGTCAAATGCAGTGACTGGAGTTGAGGTTGAGGCAGAGGTCATACCACTGAACTATACTAAAGTTGTTCCAATCCGAGGTGATCGTGAACTATTGTGAGTTTTGGAAGTACGGATTTTTTTCAAGAGCGGAAAACGACGTCTCAGCTCATGTGATTAATCGGGTTTGTCCAGATCTATACCCAATGGATTGGGCTAAAGTGTTTGGAAAAGAACCTCACCTGCAGGGAGGGAAACCTGCAGAAGCATCAGTATCGGCAGACTGGGACAGATCATTGCGATCTTTGACAGCTTTGGAGGCAAGTTCGTTTCAGTCCTATTTTTCAGTAAGTCTTTATTGATGTTCAAATTGATTGAGACACATCAGTTCGCATTCCTTCAACTCCTTAAATTGAAACATGAAGAATGTACAGGTTGTTCGGTCAAAAAGTGTCCTCCTTCAGAAAAATTACATACATTAGAAACAGAACATACCACCATTATTGTTTGGCCATAGTTTCATAGAGCACTTAATTATCTGGAGTCGAAACTTTCCACTCCATATGATTTTTTACTTTGTGGCCAATCCTGAAAATATAAGTATAATTGATTGCTTGTAGATATAGCTCTGTTTGGCATACTTAAACTTTGTTTAACACAAAAGTTGACTCATCACCAACACATTAATTTTCGAGTGCTCAGTTTGTTTTTGACGCACAAGAGAAGGGGGAAAATGGCTTATACGCTTTGAGGGCGTAGGGGTAACGAGCTAGAGGTATACGAATAGCACCCTGATGTGATGCGGTATGATAGGAAGAGCGCCGTCATAAGAAGCACCATACTAGAAAAAATATCTTACATTTTCAAGACATAAGGTCAGGCCGATGAATTTTCATTGGGCTTTATGATAATTAGATTCGATGTTAATTTTGGCTCAAAATTGACGTCAACCTTGCCACATGCTTATTGTGTGTGAGCGTTGTTTGGGGCTAGTATCCTTGAGGAGAATACTGCAACTAGCAGGCTCATGCTAAAAAGAGTAGCTTCCATACCACAGTATTCAGTTAGTGATTTGTAAAATGATAACCAACTCTATTAATAATCATACTTGAAAGAGACTTCCATTACAGTCTCTCAAAAGCACACGAGGTTATTGAAGTTCTTATGATTGCAAAGCATTAGAAGCGCGACATAGTCCGGAAGAATAAAAACTACTATGGCGCTATTACATCAATTTTGCGTTTTTTACCTTGCGTTGCTTAAAAAATCAGATTATCACATTAAGCATATCTCAGAAAGTGTTGTGTTTTGATAAACAAGCCCGAAAAGTGATTCATGGCTAATCAAATTCATGTGAGCAAAAACAATGTCACTAAAATTTGGAATTCCTTAATTATTAATAGAGCGTCAGTCGACCAGCCCAAGAAAACACGTCTGAACACCTGTAGCGGGTTGAAACAACTGCTTTATTAGCGGAAAAACTATCTACAACACTGGGAGAAATCTAGCTACACAAGGACCGTATAAAATATAGATGATCAATAAGTAATCGTTTCCGATACTCGGAACACTCCCGGCTAGAAGTTATGCAGCAAGTTGCAAAGACATCTTGCACAAGAATCCAATAACGCCCAGGAGGGTTATTGACATAGCTGCAATACACACATATAGTGTTTTATGATGGATATTGTCATGGCTTGTGTCGATTTCTTCGCTTGGTTCTTTGGTACCGGTGTGGATGTCATCAAGGGATGTGTTCGTGGGTATTTCGGTCGTTGGAGAGGAAAGTCCTTTCAGTGTTACATTGATCATCTTGGTCTCAGCGTGGTAGGGAGATGAAGCGGAGTAGTGTGGGCCTATCAAGAAACAACCGGGTGGTAGTTGGATTAGTGCGGTTCCAACGACACTCAATTTTTCCGGGTCCTCAGGATGACATTGGACAACGATGTTTGCCTTCTGAGGATGGATGAGTAGGAACACTTGATCCAGAACTTCTTGAATAGTTGGCCTCTCGTACACTCTCATCTCGCAATGCTTCTTGGCAGCCGATGCATTTCCAATGAACAACGCTGACTCGCAAAAGTCTTCATAGTTTTGATAACTCGGCGAAGGCTTGCAAACATAATGTTCATTGAAAAGACTGCAGTCCCCTAAATCTTCCTCACCAACTAGGTGAAAATGAATTTCCCCTGGAGATGTCGCAATGAAATCCTTAATTTTGGGCAAAACTATTGTCGAACTTGACATTTCCAATGGTCCAGGCACGAGTTTGAAAAGAGTCATTTCTGACGATTTCTTTACCAATGGGACCTGAACTGTGATGGAAAGGATTCCGTCTTGGACGTTCCAGGTAGTTGGAAACTGGAGGAGAGTTTGAAATGGCACTTCATCAAAAGAAGTCAAGTTACTCGGAGTTGAGCATTAACCAAATGCTGGGTGTGCATTAACCGAAAATCGAAGAGTCACGATTCAGCTCTCGACGAGAGAAGTCATCGAAATACTCTCAGACAGAGAGGTCATGGAGAAAACCTCTAAGAGGAAATCTATCAATACACCTTCAGAAAAAGCAACCAACATTGAAGTACAAACATCTCGATTGGTTTTGAAGGCCAATGATTGTCATCGATTGAAATCGGGACCCAGTAAGCCGTGCATAGTCAAGAGGACCTGGGGAAGTGCATCGCGATACATCAGTCATCAAGTACAGACAGATTGAAAAGTCTCCAGAACTGAATCCACGAGCAAGTTCTGAGTTATTTCTCCGTCATTCCGACTTAGAACCTTCAATCCCGTCGAACCGACGTCATCGTCGAGGATCCCCGTTGGACACAAATATCACCTTCATCAAAACTGTAGGATTAGATCATTTGCTGTTTATCATTGCGTATTTATTTACCTCTTCCAAGTCCCATCACTTACCCCCGATTCATTAGCGGAGCAAGACAGCTGAGTGGTAGATTGTTATTTCATGTACAAAGAGTTCAATAAAGTACATAGAACTTTAGGAAAGGTTCGTCTTTAGATTGGTAAGATTGGCAACAATCAGGTACTAGACTTTAGAGTAGAGATCAGCGTCAAGTGATACATGCCTTGGTGACATAGAGAGTGACCCCAAATTGTATGTTGGTATGGTTGCCTTGAGGTAAGCCCAACGAGGAGTACGCAACTAAAGTCGAGTTGTGCTCTTGAGGAGTAGAGGTAAATGTCCGCCAATTTTTCTCTTATGTCTCTATCGTCAATTATTGGAGTGTTTGCCCTATTAGGGTATGAACCCGACGCCTTAAGGTTGGTCTAAGAAATTCAGCCCATTTACCAGGTGCTCTCTTAAAACTCTGAGAGCTATCAAGGTTTTTTCACCTAGTCATTGGGTCAAAATTATCTGTGTAATTTCCGTCATGTGTGCGAATCAAATGTCTACTCATGACTCGCTGATACAAAATGAAGGCAAGAAAATATCAGAAGCAAACAACAGGCAATTTCGCTCGAACACCCTGTTTCAGTTCAACCGTGTCATTTTTGTCCCACTCATTTATTAAGAATTGTTATTAGTGTTAATTCAAGACGCATCATTTGTCACAGAAAAAGTGTGTTTTACTTGGGCCACAAACTAGACAAAGGGAGTAATAACATCAGAAATATTGTATTTTTTGAACCATCCTCTTATCCAAGATAATCAAATTGATAAGAGCAAAAAAATCTAACTAACGGAATCAACCTGGGCCAAATTAGAAGACGTAATCAGAGTTATTTTGCAATGAGTGAAAATTCCGAAAAGAGGTTCATTTTATTGTGAAATATCTTGATTATTATTATTTTTAAATATTAAACTGCTTTCTTAAATTTGTTCAACATTAACGATTTTGGTTGGTCAAATAATTCTAAAATTGGACATTTTCTGTCAAAGTTGTGCACCAAAGAACATTAATATTGCATCTTCGCGTAATTGTTGCATTTTAATATTCAGATGAGACACTTGTATTTCCATACTTTTGGCGTAGGAGATTCAGCTCCACCTACAGCGCTGCAATTTTTGTTCAAATCCTGATCTTCACTCATTGTTAAACTTTGAAAAAGCTTGTGCACCAACTCTGTTTCTTGTCTTAGAACTGCATTTATCCAAATCTTGGCTATGTTTATTCAACAAGATGGTTGCAAAGCAAATGGACATGCAAGACAGGAAACCACGCCCTTTCTAACTTTAAACTAGTTCATGGTTAGAACTGTATCATTCAAAGTAAATGGTCACGTGCGAATTTGTTCAATACTCCTTGAGATAAAATTTCCATTATTGGCTAATAAATCCTCAAAAAATAATGAAAGGGTCTAAATGGTACATAGTGTTTGCTATTAAAACCGGTGGGGGGAGGGCATATTTTAATAAGGCGAGATATTGGCTTTAGTCTAGCTTACAACAACAAATTCAAGATCTAGTGATTCAATATGATGTGTGCTATGGATCGATATAAAGGTACAAACAAGATATCCATTTAATAATTGATTTTTCTCATTTTCTGACATCAAACGCATCTTTAAAAGCTAAAAAAATACTTACTTAACAATTTTTAAAGTAACTTGCTTGTGGAAGAAAACCATAAACGTACAAGATGTATCATTCTTAAATTTCAGCAATTGGGCAATTAATGTTTAATTTTCAGTATTTGCTCTTTTTTAAGAGGAAATCCATAATGACTCATGATTTCAAACAACAATTTTGTTACAACAAAAAGAGTTAACAATATTGAATAGATGAAGCTATTTAACGAGAATATAACATTTAGCTTTTCCAGTTTTTGAATGCTTCGCACCTGTTGTATTATGACAGAGGGAGGCTTTGCTCTTTGCGTGCTGTCTTAGGTGAGATAGAGCTGAGAACCTGTCTTTCAAATACCTTTTTGGGTCATGCTAGAGGCATATGCCAAAGGTTTTGCTTTTGGAACCATCAGTGAGCAATTTTTGAAGCAAAAAATTGCGTTTCGAGTAGAATTTCTTTTAGACTTGTAGTTTTAAAGTTTCATATTTTCGTCAACTTTTGTCCTCTTTTGTGCACCCTCATTTTTGGACACTTTTGGATAGGGATGGACAAAAAGTGTCCAAAAATGAAATACCCTCCCTGTTTACAACCCTTCAGAACGAGTCGGTGCCGTTGATTTGACAAGTTTATTTGCAATTTTTTGTGCAAAATCAGATGATATTCTATGCCAATTTACTGTCAATAAATACCACATTTATATGCAAGTTTTGGCCGGCCCTAGTCATGATGTAGGTTTTCAAAGGCCTTGAAAAAGCCGAGATATACGAATTCGACTAATTTATGACTCTCTAGTCTCTCAATACTTGCTCTACATGCTCAATCAGTTGGGTCATTTGTTTAAATTTGCTCGGAACCCATGCTGACAAGGACCTGTTTTTGTTTATGTAACATCGCAAAATCTTGAAAGTCTTTAGCCTCCTCTAAGACAGTTACCCACATTTTTGACGCCATACCGGGTGGCCGGTAATGTCACATGGCTCATTTATATGGTCTGTCATTTTAATGACTGATGTTTGTCATAGATTTTATTTGGTTGCAAAGCTCCGGAACATTCTAATCTTTCGTTTGCGCTATGGGGACAAAAATTTTCTTTAGGTGGGCCACATTTTGCTTCAAAATTGATAGTGTGCCGTTGACAATACGATCATCGATAGGTAGATAGACTAATCCGTTGCTTTGGCTAGTACTAGGGAAGCGCTCTAGCCCCGCCCCGATGAAATACGTCCCGTCCGGACCGAAACGTTTCCGTGGACTCCGCAGCTTCCGCGGGAAGGGAATTAATACTCCTTTTTCGACCCGGAGATCGGGCACGATTAGCACGATTTCGGTCGGACCAGCCTCGGGTCAGCTGCGGCTGTTTGGGCCCAAATGNGGCCCCGTTTGCTTTGTCTTTGCTGCTTCTTAGGAGGATGTTGCGGTTCGCGCTCCAAGAAAACCCGGGTCGGGGGATGGGCCTGGGCCTGGTGGTTGGTCACGGATGTCCAAAGGCTATCCTTGGAGGTAAGACCGACTCATAGCCAGGTTGATTGAAGTTATGAGCCTAAAGTCTTCATCATATTTTCAGGTCATGACTCTGAATCCTGTGTGCGAAAGCGTCGAGACGGCTCAGGGTGTGCCTTTGACCGTGACTGGTGTCGCCCAAGTGAAAATCATGAAGAACGACGAGCTTCTCCAAACGGCCTCGGAACAGTTCTTAGGCAAGAAGGAGCACGAAATCAAAAGTACCGTGCTTCAAACCCTCGAGGGTCATCTCAGAGCCATTTTAGGTAAGTTCAGCAGAGTGGATGATTGAACGGTGAGCACCCAGGCGCCACACTGGAAGAATAAAAAAAAGTCTTTATTGCGAGATTCTGCTTCTCATTGG
>NC_081448.1:8689397-8690177 GCF_007210705.1 Tigriopus californicus
TTCCCTCGCGCTTTTTTCCACCAGTTATCAAGCGACACTGCCACCTCGGAGGGAACTTGGAAGTGGATGGCAGCGGCGAAGTCCAGCGGGGGGAGGCGAGACACGGACGGCCACAGACTCTGGGGACGGCTCCTGAGTCTTCAGGCCAAATGTAACATTTTGCGCACACACCCGTCGGGTCAGGTTAGCAGCCAGCCACGGAGCGAGATAGCGGGCGAGCGTATGCAATATCACTCCGGGAAAGCAGCCTCCTCGCCCCCTCCGTCCCAAATATTGTGGTCCGATCCCGATTGAGCTTGGACTTGGCCGACTTGGCCCCCAAACGGACGAACAAATTATCACCTTCTGTCACCCTCCAGCCAACGAACGACCTACGCGACCTACCTATACAAGTCAAGGGTGTGGGCGTGCCTTTTAGTATTCTCCAGTCCTTGTTGACGAGCCGGAGTTGGAGCCCTTGAGTTGGACAGGCGTGTTGAGGTGACCATGGGCAACATACACACCGTCGGGCCCAATGAGGCCCTGATTGTATCAGGTAAGAACCCCCCCGAATGGCAACACCCCTTTTGAGCACGCGCACACGCACACGCACTCTCAAACCCCGATGGGCGTGGCATGTCGAGTTTCCATGATGGACGCATGCATGTATCCCATGATCCCTCAACCATCCGTGGATCCCAGCACTCTCCCGCTGCGTCTTTCTTTTCATGTGGGTGTTCCAACATGACAGGACTCTCTATGACGAGAGATAGTTGGGATTAACATTCTTGTTCATTGACT
>NC_081448.1:8690211-8690488 GCF_007210705.1 Tigriopus californicus
GATATCGATTTTCACTATCGCAAAAGTGAAAGATTATATTTCCATTTCTTGCATAATTTCAAATTAACTGAAAACTTTGTACAACCATGTCTGAAACCCTCAAAAAAGCAGATTAAAAAAAAAAAAAATTTAAAGCATCCAAGGTACATTTAGTTGAGTGGTCACTGAAAATTTCACAAATAAGCCTTAAAGAAGCTATCTTCAATCAGGTTCAACAAAATCTTCAAGAAAGGACAAAATCTATAACAATGTTTGTTGTATGTATTGTTTTCAGAAT
>NC_081448.1:8690530-8701214 GCF_007210705.1 Tigriopus californicus
AGTCTTTGACTGTGCGATCCCCGCAGTTCTCAACTGGACCGTAGAGCCTCCATATCTCGCACTTTACAGTCTAACTTGCGCTTTTTCTCATACCCTGTCTCGGAACAATTTGCTGTTGTTTCTCCCACCTATTTCGACTTCAACAGACCCACAAGAAAAAACTAATACCTATAATTCATCTTTCCACTAGCTCCAGAAAGATGAGAAAATGCGAAAATGGCGAAAGTGTACATCCCTATCAAAGATATATTTTTACCCAGTACATCAATTGCCAAGAACCGAACGGATCATTTTTTGGTATTAGCCAGGAACAGGGCTTGCGTAACGCCGTTACAAGAAAAAGCATTACATGCACCGTGTTACTTTTTGAGTAACGCTACCAGTAACNTCTACTTCAGGCCTGCCATACCATCCAAGTTAACTTCAGAAGATCATTTCAGATGGCATATTAACTTCTTTGGGCCTGCCATGAAAGTAAAAAGTGTAAAGCTTAGTCTGATGCCGGAGATCACTCCAAGCCAATATCATCTCAAATCTATGCGAATACATGGGACTAGTCGACCCCATTAATGTGTAAGATTTAGTTCACAATGCTAAGGAAAAGTGTCAAGATCAAGAAATTATTTTTCCGTAAGAAATATTTTGAGAAGGGGTGAAATGAACGCAAAAATGCAGATGTCCTATTGGGATAAATTGAGCACATGATATCTGTCTCTATAGTTTTTGCTCAATAAGAAGTAAAACTTCTCGAAAGTGCCCGAACCCCCGGAAATCCCGGGATTATCCCTTGACCAACCCTGGATGGACTTACTCAACCACTTGAACTCTGTTTTAGGCACCCTCACCGTGGAAGAAGTGTACAAAGATCGGGACCAATTCGCTTCCCTGGTACGCGAAGTGGCAGCTCCGGATGTGGGTCGAATGGGCATTGAGATCCTATCCTTTACAATCAAAGATGTGTACGACAATGTCACATATTTGGCCTCACTAGGTAATGTAGCTCGCGGATGGACCTAAGACCAACCATCTTTACCCGCTTTGATTGATATTGCTTTCCAGGCAAAGCCCAAACTGCCGCTGTTAAAAGAGACGCTGAAATTGGAGTGGCTCAGGTGTGTTCCCCGAATGTTCATTGATCGTCCCTGATCCATACCTTGAGCTAATCTGTTATCGTTTTAGGCCAACCGAGACGCCGGAATTCGTGAAGCTGAATGCGAAAAGGCTGCTATGGACGTTAAGTACAATACTGACACCAAAATTGAGGACAATTCTAGAGCGTTCAAGTTGCAAAAGGCTAACTTTGACAAAGAAGTGAACACCGCCGTAAGGGATTTCCATGGCCCAAGAATGATTGGAAAAGCGTTGAAGCTGATATAAACAACGCCAAAAATTCATTACTCTCTTTCCCTCTCTTAGAAAGCCGAAGCTCAATTGGCCTACGAGCTCCAAGCTGCCAAAATTCAACAGCGTATCAGAAATGAAGAAATTCAAATTCTAGTGAGAATTCATTATATTCATCCATGTGTAGCTTCATGATAATAGGCTTATCATTCAATTTTATAGCTCCTTACTTAGGTGGTTGAAAGAAGGAAGCAGATCGAAATCGAAGAGCAAGAGATTCGACGAAAAGAAAAGGAGTTGATGTCCACTGTCAAATTACCCGCAGAAGCCGAGGCCTACAAAGTTCAAACCATTGCCGAAGGAAAGAGGTTCGTCCACGGGCTCTTTTAGGGTGAAAGTGGACTTGCGATTTTTCACTAGTACTTTCTTGCTTGAACTTCAGAACGCAAACGGTGGAGTCTGCTCGGGCCGAGGCTGAGAGGGTCAGGTTGACCGGCGCCGCAGAAGCTAGAGCCATTGAAGCTGTTGGACGGGCGGAAGCTGAGAAGATGAGAATGAAGGCTTCCGCCTATAAGCAATATGGCGATGCGGCGGTCATGGCGTTGGTCTTGGAAGCCTTGCCTCAAGTAAGCTAATTAATTTTTCTAAGCAAGACTGATCGGATTAGGTTGTTAAGAGCGTACGAATATCTTATTTCAGATCGCTGCCGAAGTGGCTGCACCTTTGGCCAAAACGGATGAAATTGTTCTTTTGGGTGGAGCAGATCGAACCACAACTGAAGTGAACAAACTCCTCGGACAATTACCGCCCGCCATTCAAGCCTTAACTGGAGTGGATCTTACTGGAGTAAGCTACTTTTTCCAAGCTCACGTTTGACTTTTCCTAAATATCGCTATCTCTTTTTAGGCTCTTGGCAAAATCCCTGGTGCCACCACCGTTAAAGCTTAACTCACTGCATTTCGCTCTCAAAAGTTTTGTTTCGAAGGCTCTTCGAAACAAAAATCGCAAAAAGTTATTGCAATGGTGAGGCCTAACAGACTCAAAGCGGATGGTTTCTAAATCCTTCGATTATTTCACTTTTCTAGTCTCCATGCAACCCCATGTAACTCGAAGCAAATTCAATTGAAACTGGATAAAGGCCATAATGGCCGGCGAGTTTCCATATGTTTACATTCACTATCGAATCTATACTTACGAAGCCGTCTCACTCAATTTTGTAGCCGTATTGTGCAATTTTATGTTAATAAAAGAAGTCCTAAACTTGTCCCCCCCCCAAAAAAAAAAGAAATAAAACTTCAAAATCAAGAGCAATTTTACCTTTGGAGAGTGATATTTTATTCCTGTCTGGTGGTTCAGATCGGTAAATTGGAGCTCGCAAGCGCCGTTGAAGAACCACTCTTCTCAGAGGATCTTTGGAAGAGGGCTCCGGTGATATCAATTAACACCCATTTGAGTAGCAGTCTCTTACAATGTGACCTCGTCATTCCCCATGCTAGTTTTTGCCCAACACCTGACAATTCGCTTTTTTAATAATCATTTTAATTCAGTTCAACGACAACTCGAGTGATCTTGATGTTAAGTGTAGCTGACGCGATGCTCAGGACAAAAAGTGATTTTGCCTTTTTTTGACCAGAGAAAAGCCACGCACAATATGAACTGCGCTTTCCGTAGGGGTCCTCTCATTTATAAATAACTTGATAGTGGTTGTGGCGGTGGTGGCGTCGGTTGTTGTTGCCTTTGTTGTTGAAGACGATGGTGGTGGGTGGAGAGGAGGGCTGTCTCTCTTACAATGCACGAGTTTCCTCAGTACTTACTATTTCGACATGAGGAGGGACAAAAACTCCCCTTCAAGCCGTTATTCATTGCGTAGGTTGAACTCCATTCACGGGTGGAGGGCCACCGGGATTGGGTGCCATCATAAACTGTTGGTTGTGAATGCCTAAAAGGAAAAGCCGGATAATTATCAAGTCACGATGCAAGATGGAAACGAAACTGCAGTTTTCATTGGCAATCAAATAAAAGGGCTAATCATAGCACATACAAGTAAAGATCATTACCTTCATAATGAAATCCCGAAAACCCACTGATTACCCTGGGATTTACAACTCACCTTGAGGCATGTAGTGTTGCGCAACTCCCGAGACGGGTACTCCCATCGCTTGTTGTGGGGGCATGTTATGCGGCTGAGTCATTTGCGGATGCACGGGATAGTTCATCACAATGTTGCTTTGCATGAAATGTGGAGGCAAGGATTGCGGTTGACCTCCTGGAGCAGCAGCAATGTTGAACATCATCTGATGATGTTGTTGGTGCTGATGTTGCTGTTGTTGTTGATGGTGTTGCTGGTGATGGTGTGGAAGTGGATGATGATGCGGGTGATGGGGATGATGATGGGGGCCGGGTGAAGGTGTTGTGGTCCCACCCCCTCCACCAGCTTGGCTTGGGGTTGGTGTCATCGACCCTTGTGGAAGCGACGGGGGCATATTGGGTTGCTGACTTGAAGGCACGCCTCCCTGCCACTGAGGTAGACTCTGGGGTCCATCTTGGGAACCATTCCCTGGCGGAGGAGCCACATTCAAGGTGTGTGGCTGGGTTAGAAACGGAGCCATGGACGTGGGCACCATTCCCCCATGAGCATTCGTAAATCGAAGATGAGCTATCTGCTGCTGTTGTTGTTGTTGTTGATTGGCTAAGCTAGCCGCCGTGAACTGCATGGGAGCAGGATTACCGTGTTGAAACTGCATGAAGCTAGTCGGGGGCTGATGCCCTTGGGCTTGAATGTTGCCCAATAGCCCCGTCGCCAAAAGAGGCTGGCCGGACACGTGCATGGGAGAGGGGCCCTCGCCACCCATGGATCCCCGTGGAGGGGGAGGACCGTTATTGCCTCGAAATCTTTGGCCTTGGGATTGCGGATGTTGGTGCATTTGATGTGGCTGAGGCACAACGGTGTGGGTGGGCATGGCCATGTTGGCCGGAACAGCCGTGGGAGGTACACTAGTGTAGAGTGTGCCCGCGTGAGACGACCCATGATTGTAGCCAGCCAAGGAAAAATTGGGGCTCTGCCCCATAATGGTCTGAGCAAAATTCTGCGGGTAGGCCACTGGAGCAATGCTCACCAACTGATGGCCACTTGGGGTTCCAGGCGTTTGGGGCCGGGCAGGAGGCGTGGCTCCACTAGGGCGGCCTCCACTTGGGCCAGACGGGACAAAAGCCTTTGCGTTGGGATTGAAGTTGAACTCCTTCGCATTCGGATTCAGGGTCGACTTTTTGGCCACCTCAACTCCTTCGTTACTTGCTGGTTCTGGCTTTAAGGCAGGTCCTTTCACACTCCCAGAGCCCTCCCCTTGATTGGGAGAGGCATAAGGGACGTCTTTCTGACTATTTTGCTGCTCGTTCACACCACTAGAGGCAGAAACGCCCATAGGTGACGAGGTTCTAGCAGCTGCCGTTTGGGCCGGAGGCACATTTACTGGTGGAGGTTGAGACGTCTGTGACGAAGAGGCCGCTTGGGGTAGGGGTGGAGGCAGGTTGTGCTGTCCAGCCATCTTGAAATTAACGTGGAAATCCTTCAGCTCAGACACGTGTTCTGCTTGCGATTTTCCACTGGCCGCTGGAGAAGGAGCAAAATTGGGAGGGGGACCTCTTAGTACTCCCGCAGTCGCATGCGGGCCTCGGTTGCTAGTGTCCTTGCTGTTTTCCTTATTGTCCAATCGGCTAGGGTTCGCACTTCCAGAGCTCTGCCAAACGAGATTCATTCAAAAAATTAATGCTCGGATCGCTCAAACGACGCTTTTGGGAACTCATTCAATATTACCTGTGGTGACGTCTTAGCATTTGCTTCACGGATGTTGTTGTTACTGCTGCTGCTGTTGTTGTTGTGGCCAGGGGCGTTATTTGCCGCATTAGAAGTGCTGCTGCTGCTATTGTTGTTGTTGACCAAGCTACTGGAACCACTGTTGGGCGTGTTACTGCTTCCACTATAGTTGTTGTTGCCCTGTTGTCTGCGCTCGTAGCTTTGCCTGGATCCATTGCCCTGATGAGGCGATGGCCCTCCGCCGCCATGCCCACCGCGACCGAAATCATCGTGGCCACCGTGACCGTGGTGATCTCGGTCACGATGAGCATGGTAGTCTCGTCCAGTGTGGTGCTGGTTGCTATTCTGGTTAGGAGGGGGAGTTGAGTGCATATGTCCTTGTTGGTAATGTCGTCCTACAAGCGAGACAAGAAGATCATAAAGATGCACTGAAATAATTTGTGTGAAAAGATGTTTCGAATACATACCACTTCCGCCCATTGGGCCACCGGCATGGCTCCCTTTGTTGAGGCTGTTCTGTCGCCTCGCAGGTGGAACATACTTGGATTGACCGCCAGATTGGTCTCGAGCACTTTGCGGCGAATGGTCTTTCTTAATCCGATCTTTGCTCTGACTTCTGTCTACGGCACTAAACATGGCTTCTTCGTCGCCGTTTTCCAATTCCACTTGTCGGTGAGAGGCCATATTACCCTGAATCTCTCGGGCAATTGAATCGGCTCTAGCTTCGCGTTCCCTAGAATGAATGAAAACTGCTGGTCATTTAGCCGCTTATCTCTCGGTCGAAGGAGCCCCAAATCTTACCTGAATTCAAGGGATTCGCTGTCCTTGATTTGATAAGTGTATCCTTCGAGCGTGTCTTTGTAGGTGGTGGTCACACCGTGGCGTTGCTCATTGAGAGCAAACATCTCTTCGGCATTCCAGCCTTTCCCGGACGAGGAATTCAAATCCAACCCGTCGCAATCGTCATCGGCATCGGGGACCCACTCTTCCAACTCACGCATATTCATCTCGCCATTGGCATTAGTGATTTGGGTATCGGTCATGAATCCACTCTCACCACCTAAAGATAATTGGATCCCATAAGCACTGACCTTGAAGCGAACGATTTCATTCGGACAGAACCTGGCCTTACCCGACTTGCTCGCAAACTCCAAGTCCACATTAATGCAATAGCTCCTGACAATGGCGGTGGGCTTGAAAACCAATTTTTGAGTCACATGCTTGGGATTAATGTGCGCTGGGGCGTCATGGGCCTCGATCTTGTGGCATTTTTCCAAAACCATTTCGAGTTCGGGCGACCACGACGTGAAAATTCCTTCAAACTTGGAACCGTCGACCGTTTCCACCTAGAGCCCAGGGAAGAGCATTACATCAGACTCTCAAATGGCATCTTCAACACGTAGGATTACAGCCCGGGAGCCCCGGAACTTACCACCATGGTGCTACCTAACAGGGTCGAGTTAGCGTAATGAAGCCCCTTGTTGGCGTACACGCCCTTGGTCGATTCCATCAAAGGGGTGGGGCTGGTTTTGGTGGGGCCCAAATTGCCACCGCCGCCACCACCGCTACTCTTGTGAGATGCGCTCACGGCGTTGGAACCCGTGCCGCTGAAAAGCGAAGGGGGAAAATCCAAGAAACATTAAACAAGCGTTACTTCGCACGCCAATCGGGCCTCAGGTTCCTACCGATACTTGGACCCAGAATGGGCATGGGAGGCGTGCGAGGCCACGCCCGAATGGGCATGGGGCGCTTTCTTCTTGTGCATGACTACACAAAAGGCGGAGCTAAATTCACGCTCGCAGTGAGGGGCGGGCGAAATCCAGCACCAGGTCAGAGGGCCCCAAGGGTGGGATGGCCAGCTGGGCCGCAAACCGCGCCAATCGCGTCACGCCTAGCCTCAGGCGGAGGGAAGAATGGAGGGAGGCCCGGAGGCGGGTCGATCGAAGGATGAGGATAATGGGCGAACACGTCAAATTGAGCTTGGCTGGAGCGCGGCCACCACAGCAATGGAGAGGCCTGTCAACTCAACGGAGTCAGCTCAGCAAGCAAGCAAGTAAGTTAGGGTGGATGGGTGATCCGGAAGTCAGTCCCAAGGTCCGTTGATCAGACCACTGCAGGGTGGGATGGGGGTGTTTCTTAAGGGTGCGTCCCGCCGGTCCGGGGACGAGGAGTCGAGCGATACCACAAGAAATAAACTCGTGGACTCGTTGGGCGGATTGCAACAATTCAATCGCTTCCCTCAGGCACACACACACACGCACGCACGCACGCACGCACGCACGCACGGAGCCAGTCCCTCAAACACGCTTCCACCAACGCACACATACACACACTCACACCGACGGACTCAGCCAGCCAGCCTGATGCATACACGTCGATGCTCGCTCAGCTAGTCTCTCTCTCACTCTCCTTCTCTCTGTCTTTGCGGTTGGGTCCGGCTCAGGCACGCTGGAGGACTGCGTCGCTCCCTGATCCAACAGGCCCCACGAGTTACGCGCCCGCCCACCCCAAGCACCCGTTGGATGGCCCCCGAACGAGCGGCAGTGCCCGGCTGGCTAGAGTTGGCTGGCGGTTGAGTGTAGCGGATGGGAGGCAGCCAGCGAGCGTGACTGTATTCTTGCGTTCCCGCCAGGCTGTGGCTGGCTCAGCCCGATCTTGGCTGATGGATTTAGAGGCCGAAAACGACCAAGAGGGCTGAATGGCCGATGGCCAAAACGACAGAAATTTATGATTACAGGGACTAGGCATGGACTAGGATGAGTCTTTAGAGCAGGCTGGCCTGTGAACCATGACGCTCAGGCGGAGAGCGCCGGTTAAACCACGCACGCAGCCACGGCTTGGGCTCCACTAGTGGCGATGATCCTGAAACGGATTGGGCCTATCTACTCACAATTGTACGTACTACTCATGGATGGAGTTTCTGACAAATGGGCCAATTTATGTCAAATTGAGGTGGCCTTTCGATAATCACGCTCTAAAAACGGATGCACTTTTGATACACAATCTTTATAGCCACTCTCAATCATGTCCAGGCACGAACCGTATGAAAAGGAATATATAGATACATACAAGATAGAAAAAACAATATAGAGGTTGAAATGTTGTTATATATATAAATGTTGATTAGAACTTGATATCAAAACACAAATGAAAAGGATTGTTTCAGTGTACATGAAAAAAGCTTCATTCCTCCAGCCTGATGACCAATTGAACGAAGGTGGCCCACAATGGGTCCAGGTCTAGGGTTGGGATGTGGAGCCAGGCAGCTTAATGCCATTGGCAACTGAGCCCAAGAAATGGCGACACTGAACAGGCCCCTGCCGTTGTCTGGCTGACTCAGCCCGATTCTACTGCCCAGGCCCTAATAATAGGGGGAATAGCGGAAAACAGCCCCTGGCTAGGCCTAGGTCTGCTAAGGCATGAATGGGTCAGACCGGGTCAGACCAATCACTATCAGACCCGCGCTACATTCCGAAGCGTCAGTTTTGTTTCCACTGGCCTAGTTGGCAGAGCGGGTCATCCAAAATTAACCTTCTCATTTCGTCTGTCCGGACATTCTCGCCAGCTCTGGTTCCAACTAAGAAATGGGATATGCAAAGATATAGAATTTATAAAATCCTTGAAGAAACAACCGCAAGGTTGAATTCACGTGACCAAATTCTGCTCATCTGGCGGCTGTCAGTTGTCATAGGACGAAACTGTCAGCGGCTCATGAGCGTGTCTATGAATTTCCATCGATAGCTCAACGATTGGTTTGGTACTGTTCAAACATTCAAAGTTAAGATGGTCGTAAGCGGGGTCGAGAAAATATTTAATCTTGGGCAAATTTTTTATTGTTTTTTTCTCGAAAGGAACCAAACATGATCTATTCTGCTCTTAAAAGTGCAAAATAATACTTTATATTTTACACATCCAAGCATCAAAACCTCATAGATATTCATTTCTAGTAATATAAAACAAGGTGTGTTCAAATGGGAGCATACATCTTGGTAAGAAGTAATGAATTAAGGATCAAGAAAAATAACTTAAGTAATGATTTGCCAATTTGACGAAGTTAGCTTTTGAATTTTTGATGCCTATCACTGACTGGTCGCTAGTAACCTAAAACAAAAATGATATGTACTTTTGAGGTGGTTTTACTTTATCAAAGCCAGTTTTGAAATAACTTACAAAATCATCAATGAGCAAACTGGAAACTTTGCATTTTTGCCATGTTGCGGACTTTTTAATAATATAACTTTGTTGAAAAAGATAGCGAATATTCATTCAAATGTTTGACAAATTTCTTTACTTGTTCTCTCTTGCTCTTTTCTTGTAGAGCATTTAATTGCTATATTGCTGATATACGTTTTCAGACAACGTTTGCTTGATAACGTCGACTAAAATGGACCATTTGCATTTCTGAAAAATCTTCTGACTCTTGTTCGTGCCGGGCATGGATCCTGAAGAGAAAGGTAAAGAGTCAGCTGATGTGCTACATATGTCGTATATTTCCTCTGAAATATTACATAGAACTCCAAAAATATAGATTTTCGTCAAAAAATACTTGCTCTATTAAATATGACATAAACTGTACGACCATGCCTGTTACAACTAAATAATGAGTAAACATAATAACAGTATTTGGTCCTTTCTAAAATAGCAGGTATCCTAATCCGTTTTTAAGGATTTTTTTTTTGCTCCTATCCACACCCAAAGACTGAACTGCATACTGCCTAACAGAAATTGGAAATGAATTATGCAATGGCACCCCAAAACATTAAGAACGATTCCATTACATCTCGAAATGGTATAATTGTAACCAACCCTCCAAAAATTACTTATTCCTTGTTCCTTTCTTCATTCCCCAAATTGGGCTTAACTTTTTCAGTTTTCTCTTAACAACTGAAAAATACGTACAAGCTCATAGGGCAATATTCCCAATTGGTTGGTGGGCAGCTGTATTTCTTCTGCAAACCTTCATGAATCAGTAAACTTCGCTTATAACTAGGCTCCGACACAATATGTTGAATTTTTTGGCCCAAATATGTCTTTTTCGTGTTGCTTAAAACAACCCAAATATGTTGATTTTATGTTAACCAAAATCGTTTCGGTTTGTTGTTTCAGTCCCGTTTATTTTTCCTAGCATAAAAACTAGGGCCGGCCAAGACTTGCAGATAAATATGGTCTATAATGACAGCAAATTTGCGTAAAAAATTCAAACAAATTTATTCAAAAATTTGCGAATAAACTTTTCAAAACATAGGCAACAACACGTTTGAGGGGGAGGGGCTATTTTTGCCTTCCATATCAAGCAACCCATAGATGAAGGGAATATTACATTATAACATTTTCAAGCACCAGTAATTGAACCTGCTATCCCTCAAAAGCAGATTCTTGCTATGTCCATGCTGGCTCCTGATTAGAAGACCTTGTAAAAAACATTTGTCATTTTGGCCAAACTTTTTTGTTAGTTGGGAAAATAAGCGAAAAAAATGAAACAATACAAAAATAGCCAGTGCAAAAAAAGTCGAGAAAAAATGGAAAAAA
>NC_081448.1:8701265-8710700 GCF_007210705.1 Tigriopus californicus
CCACCCCTATTCCCAAAATGCGTTCCAATTCAAATGTAGCTGCTCAACCCATTTTCCAAACCCGATCATCCCCATTAGCTCATGCTTTGCCTCCAGTAGACCATAGCTTTGTTGGTAAGTGGGATTTTTTACGGTTGGAGAGGATGGTCCAAGATCTTGTGAACTTGATCCGTCAAAAGAGAGGCTATATTTGAGCATGCATTGTCTGATTTCTAAAAAAAGACAGCACAAAAGTTAAGATCTTAGGAGAACTAGCTGTTGAGAGAGAGATTTCATTCATCTCTATAACAGAAACCTGGCTTCGGCCAGGGATCTTAGACAAATAACTAACCATAGTTGGTTTCAACTTAGTTCATTGTGATAGGATACGCCCTGATAATCCCATATTCCCACATGGGGCGTATGCCTATACGTTAGGAATGACTGGCACTTTAGTCATGTACAAATGTTGAATGGAGAAGTAGAGGTCTTAGTTTGTCATATCCGAGGGTTTGATCTGTCGATTTTAACAATGCATAGACCCCCTTCTTGTTCTGTAAGCTCTTTTATGTCAGCTCTCCAATTCACTGGAAATCAGTTGGATCAGGCAGTTTGCTCGAAGTTTTTCTTTGTAGGGGACTTGAATTTTCCGGCTAGCGTTGTAGAGTGTGAGGTTAGTCCTGGTGGGTATATTCCCATTTCGAAATCAACATCTCAGTTGTTCGAGATGCTGGAAGAATTTGCAATCTTGCGCAATTTCTCCCAGCATGTTGGTGTTGCTTTTAGATGATCTTGTAGTCACAGATCAAGATGCATTAGAGGCCATCAAGGGCTTGAGGCTTCCAAGTTCTCCTGGTCCTGACGGCGTGACATCTCAGTTTCTGATGAGTTGCTCACTGGTTCTTGCTCCTGTTTTCTCGTACTTGATGCGTTGCATCTTGGATCAGGGCAAGTTTCCATCTTCACTAAAGTTAGCTCTCGTTGTGCCAATTTTTAAAGGGGGAGATAAGTCGCTCCCCAGTAACTATAGGCCGATTTCTCTCACTTTGAATATTGCGAAGGTGTTTGGGAAGAGCATGACGTCCAAACTTGTTGAATTTCTTGATATCCATGTAGTCCTTCCTCCTAGCCAGTACTGGTTTCGACCACATTTTAACACGGTTACCCAACTGATTGAGCATTTAGAGCAGGTCATTGAGGGACTGGAAAGGCATGAGTCAGTTGATGTTGTCTATTTTGATTTGGCCAAGGCCTTTGATAAAGTAGATCATGGCCTTTTGTTGAATAGACTTCATGACATTGGGATCCCAGGCAAGGTTCTTAATTGGATAAGAAGTTTCATTCATGATAGGAAGCAAATTATTAAGGTTGAGGGATCTCTTAGTGACATACATGATGTCAAGTCAGGTGTTCCCCAGGGTTCCATCTTAGGGCCCCTCCTTTTTATGATATTCGTTGCCCCACTTCAAAAGCTTAGTATCACTGCCAGTCTCTCTTCTTATGCTGACAATACAAAGTTAGTTTCTGGCAGGAATGGCCAAGATTCCACTAGCCTTGTAAAGGACCTAGAAATAATCTATTCTTGGGTAACTGAGAGTTATATGGCCCTGAACGGAATGAAATTCCGCTCAATGAACTTCGGGTCAACTCCTTTGAATACTCCACTCGTAGATAATGGAGGTAAAGATATTGAGCAATTCTCATCTATGAAAGATTTAGGTGTAGTCCTCCAAAGTAATGGAAAGTTCGATGAGCATATCCAGTTGAAGGTGGGTACAGCTTTTCAAATGTGTGGTTGGATATATCGCACATTTAAGTCCAGAGACAGCATCATGATGCTAACTCTGTAAAAGTCGATTGTTCAACCACGTCTTGAATATGCCTCGCCCATTGGGGCTCCAATGTATTCAGCAGGTTTGCAAAAGGTCGAAAGAGTCCAAAGATGTTTCACTAGGAGCATCACAGGAATGAGAGAGCTCTCGTATTGGAAGAGACTAAAAGAGTTGGGACCGTACAGTGTTCAGAGAAGGTATGAAGGTATCTGATACTGTACGTCTTCAAAAGCATCCATGAGCTTTGTCCCAACCCAGGATTTAGGGTCAATTCTAGTGACCGTAGAGGCTTAATGTGCGTATTTAAGTCCTCGACAATCAAGGCTAGTTTGAACAATGAAGTCCAACTCTCTTCTTTCTCGGGCTCCTTCATTGCTTAATTTGCTTCCCTCTAATATTCGTAGGGAATACGTAGGCCTTGTTGATCCGGTAACATCTTTCACGTCAGACTTCGACAAATTTCTAGATAGCACTCCAGATCAACCTTACATTCAAAGACTATATAGCTTGGTCTGCCAACTCAAATTCGTTGGTAGACCAAATATCATATAAAGATTGAAAGGTAATAAATAGACGAATTATAACTTTTCATTTTAATAGTACTGGGGATTACATTCCCTGTAGCGGTTAGAAAAGCCCGTGAAAAAACAAACAAACAAAAAAAAGAATACTAGTACTAGAAAAAAAAGCACATTTTCGCAAGTTTTTGTTGATTTACTTTAAAAGCATCACATTTTCTAAGCCTACCATTAGCTTGTTTAGCACAACTCAATGGAAAAAGACCATGATGATGCTGGCAAGTCACTACTATGATGCAAGTATACAATATTCAGTTCTCTGTTTATCTTTATCTAGATATCTCCAGTTGTTTGTCCGCATAAGGAGGATCCCACTAGTAGGGAGGGGAGAATGAAAATGCTATTCAAAGGAGGTATGAATGGTACTTGATATGTTTTGAAAAATATTCATGAGCTTTGTCCCAACCTAGGTTTTAGGGTTAATAGCAGTGACTTAATGTACGTTTTAAGAGCACCTTCAAGCCCTCGAAAATCCANATGAAAATGCTATTCAAAGGAGGTATGAATGGTACTTGATATGTTTTGAAAAATATTCATGAGCTTTGTCCCAACCTAGGTTTTAGGGTTAATAGTAGTGACTTAATGTACGTTTTAAGAGCACCTTCAAGCCCTCGAAAATCCAGGCTGGTTAGAACAACAAAGTCTTCCTCTGGGGATCTCATTTCCAGTAGCGGTAAGGAAGTTTATTGTTTGATTCGCTTCCCTCTAATATTCGTAGGGAATACATAGGCCTTTTTGATCCAGTTGACCCCCATTCAGGTATGCCAGATTCGGATCGGTGAATGTTTATTGAATGCCTATATTCTGGTTATTTAATGTTTTCAACGACGCTTTCAATTTTTACTCCACTCTCAATGACATTAAACTTGACATTTTTAAACAAAGGAAATGAATACAAATGAAATTACATTTCCTTTTACCTTAAGTTGAAGCTCAGCAAATTGTTAGTTTAACGAAATATATCCATCCCTTTTACTAGAGGGCTGGTCAGGTAGGGGGGTCTTTTACCAATCCCGAGCTAAGGTTGCGTGAAATGTGAATCCCAACCTTCGGAATCGGCTAAATTACCTTTTTTTCTGGTCGTAAAGAGTATAGAATTGAAGAAAAAACTTGCACCCGATTAATTTTCTTCCTAAGTTCGACAACAATGAAGTAAACACATAACACAGAAAAAGAGGTGATTAATCCAACGGGATTGTTAGTTGGGAACGAGGGGCGAGCAGGCGGGAGAGAAGGTGGAGTTTTGGGGCGGTGTTTTAGCAGGAGGGAGAACTGGGGTGCTTGGCTGAGGAGAGGGGAGTGGAATGTGAGAGGTATGTCCAATGATAGTAGGAAGATTCTTTCAATGAGAAATGATAATCCGACCCATTATGTTTTAAGTTTTGGGGACACACGGTAGGGAAGACGACGTTGGGAGTTCGAGATCCGTCAGAAGAAAACAACACTTCATCGCGGCCAATGAAGTTGAGTCCTGCGACAATCCACTCGATGTTACAAATCCTCATGATAGATTGAAATTCTCGAGCGCCCTGAAGAGTTCCCTGTTCGGGGAGGATCATGTATATGGAGTGGCACAATGCCGACATCTTATCGTGGCGCACTAATGGGAACTGGAAAACCTTGAAGTGGGAAAGATTGGAACAAAGGTGTTCTGCGCATAATGAAGAAGATTTGTCCAACAGGAGTTCCAAGGAAGAAAGTGCCGTGAATAGGTTTGAAAAGGAAATGTTTCTGTCGACTGTAAGGAAAGCCAGGTTGTAGCGAATATCTCGCAGTGGAACAAATGCAAACAAGCCATCGACACATATGTTTGTTGAAATAGAAGGAGGCAGAGTCCCTAGACAAGACGAAATCGATAGACTAAAAGTGATGAGAGGTACGCACATGTTGATATTTTGACACTGTGGATGATAATGCGAATCCTAGAGAAACACCGAAGATTACGAAGAGCGGAGCTACGGCCACAGTATTGCTTTGGACCATGGAGAGGTCGGTGCTTAAGTCACATACACATCCACCAATTCTGGATTGAGATCCAATGGCGATCGTAGCACGATGGGGGCCAGCTGAAGCCTCTCGTGCCAAGGCGCATGCGCTGGGAACAGTGCCGTTTTCCAATTGGGATTGAACAGGAGTCTGTCGTAAGGTAATTCCAAGCGACATCAACCAGTCGTGGAGCTTTGTGCCCGGTAATAGAGCTGCTTCGGAGTCACTACCAAGAATTCGAGGCAAACCTAGTTGAGGAAAGACGGTAGTTTCGAATGTGTGTCGAATGTGAGCCTATGATTTGAAGAAGGAAAAATTACATCACATAAGGTGAACCACGTGTTTGCCTTGGGGAGACATAGGAAAACCCCCATGATGCCTTTGTGAGTTTCGTGGAAACGAAAGCAATGCGAGTTATAACTCCATTCGGCAACACTTGATTACAAGCAAAGCCAAGACCAGAAGTGCTCCCATAGCAATAGCACGTGTAAGCGAGATCAGGTTGTGGCAAAAACAGATTTATGTTAGTTTCTACCATCAATTGAAGATCGCCAAGTGTCCGGTCGTGAAGAGATGTCCAGGCAAACTTGGTGTGAGTGGAAAGATCATATACGGGCTTCGCCATCCTGGCGAAATGAGGTAGAAATCGACGGTAAAGATTTAAGCTAGCCAAGAAACTAACCAATTTACGAGCGGTAGTGGGACGGAATCCTAGCATTGGGGATGTTCATAGAATCGTTGCGATCCACAATACCTCAAACTGGCTAAGAATTCAGTCAGTGTCCGGTGTGAGAATACGAATTTTCGACGGTTTGAGCTTCGAATTGTATTTACGAAGGGCAAGTAGAATTCCTTCAAAATCGCCAAATGACGGTCGGTCAATGTCGGTTGGAACCAAAATGGAACCTGAACACCTCGTTGAGCAGAAGACGGAGTTGGTTGGGCGAATTTTTCATGCCCTGTACTAACGGTTGTAACTGAGTCATGACCTCGTTGTGGCTAATAACCGTGGTGGGCTTTGAAAATGTACATTCATTCACCAATGGAGCATCTAAAAGTAATCGTAAAGCTCCCGATTTCTTTTTAGTCTCCGGAGATTACTTGCGAGGTGGGTGGGTTGATTGGATGGACGCAATGCATATTCCAATTTCAGAAAACCGATCAAGAAACTGTTGCAGGTAAACGTGAGTGTTCGCTGGGAGAGGAAAGTATTTCTGACACTGGGGTTTAGTTCCTGGTTTTAGCTTGATAGAAGAACAAAAATATTCTGCTTTGCCAATGTCCAAGTCATGTCTCGCTAAACAGTCAGAATAACGGCCAACCAAAAAGTCCGTGTATTCGTTCCCGAATGGGAAGAGGAAGATGATCCAATCGGATTCGTCCAAAGTGGCTGACGAAGAGAGAGACGGCAAATTCACTGGGGTTTTTTACTATAACCCTAACTTCAGTTGATTGCAAAAATTCAGTCCGCGTACTGTAATTGACAGAAGTGCAATTTCTAAGGGTCGGAAAATAGGTTGTTATTTTGATCTTTTGTTTTGTTTTGTTTTTCACGGGCTTTTCTAACCGCTACAGGGAATGAAATCCCCAGCACTATTAAAAGGCAAGGTTATAATTCGTCTACTTATTAACTTTCAATCTTTATATGATATTTGGTCTACCAACGAATTTGAGTTGGCAGACCGAGCTAGTCCTTGAATAAAGGGTTGATCTGGAATGCTATCTAGAAATTTGTCTAGTATCTATACCTTTCATTTTAATAGTACTTAGTACTGAGTTCCCCGTAAGTCACAATTGATAAAAGATTTGGTCACATAATGCGTTCGAATTTGCTTCTCTAGGGCACCCTTGAACGAAAGGCTGGTCTGGGATGGTTGATAAAAACCGATCTAAATGTCGCTTAAAACTTAACAATGGATCATCTAGTAAATAGAATCGTCGAAGTGAGCATGGTAGCAGATTATAGAGGGTTGATGCTCGGTTTAGTACAAAACAGGATTTTAAGGTCTTCACCAACTTTTTATCTGATGGGTTGAAATTAAATTTGATTTCACACGTGATGCCTCTTCTGTCACTAACGTTATATTATATTCACGGGTTAGGACAAAGTGCATGGAGACATTTAAAAACGTAAAGAATTAGGTAGCGTTCGTACCCACGCTGAATACTATATAATTCAAGGGATTGAAGTCTTTCCCAATAGCTTAAGTGGGACATGCCTGCAATATATTTTGTAAAACTTCTTTGTACTTTTCTATCTTATTCAGCCCCCCTACATTCATTGGCGCCCAGATTGGGGAAGCATATTTTAAATGCGGTTGAACAATAGACTTGTATAGGGTTTTCATAGTATAAGCGTCTCTGGATTTGAAAGTTCGGTATATCCAGCCACAAGTTTGGTATGCTTTGGTCACTTTCGATTGGATGTGTTCTTCAAATTTACCGTTATTTTCAACTATTATTACAAGGTCTTTAACGGAGCTTACTGATAAAATGGGTTTCAGGCGATTGTCGGTGTAAATTGGCTTGTCTACTTCATTTTGGTTGTACGTCATGATTCGAAACTTATCCCCATTTAATTCCATGTTTTGAGAGTGGACCCATTTATATACAAGTACAGTACATTAGCACATTACATTTAGTTAGTACATACTAAGAGATGTCATGTATGTCACTAAGAGATCCCTCAACCTTAACAATTTGCTTCCTATCATGAATGAAGCTTCTTATCCAATTGAGAACCTTGCCTTGGATCCCAATGACATGAAGTCTATTCAACAAAAGGCCATGATCTCCTTTATCAAAGGCCTTGGCCAAATCAAGATAAACAACATCAACTGACTCATGCCTTTCCAGTCCCTCAATGACTGCTCTAAATGCTCAATCAGTTGGGTAACCGTGGTAAAATGTGCTCGAAACCCGTGCTGGCGAGGAGGAAGGACCTTCATTGACCTCAAGAAATTCAGCAAGTTTGCACTTCATGAAAAGGTTTTCTCCGAAGGCGGGATTCGAACTCACGCCCTTTGGGGATTTATGTCGTGCCTCTTTTGGGTACATTAGACCACTCGGTTACCATGGTTTCTTAGTAATGGTCCCGAAAACGTAAAAAAAATTATAAAAAAGTAAAAACCATGCCTTTTTTGTTCAATTATTAGTGTAATGGTGCTTTTTAAGGTCAAAATTACTTGATCATTGTTTTTTCAAGATGTTCTTGCTCATTGGATTGAATCTGGCCTTTTCATCAGAAAAAAAAATAAATTTCTATGAAGACTCCTCAGTGAAAAACATCCTTTCACGTAAAAGGGACTTTCGAAAAACCTAACATCAATCTATGAATGATCCAATTTTTATCGAAAGGAATTTGGTAACCCTCTGACTTTTAGCCATCTAAAGACTAACTCTCGTAATCCCAGATCTTTGCCCTTGGTCTGGTCTGCAGTAAAGGGAATCACCGTTCTTGCATAATTTTCTCTCCTCATTAATGGTTCAGCAGGTTCAGTTTGAGGATGGACATCGAAGGGCTCGCCGACTTCCCTCGGCCTCTTACCAGTCTTCAACAGGCCTTTTGTTTTGGGTCTGACCTCAACAAGGTATTGGACCACCAACACTCCGAGGGGATGTCAGGCCAAGATATTGGCTCGATCTCATTACTGCGGCAATAGTAATTGGGTAAAGTGCAAATGTATCGCACCATATTACATTGATTGTGTAAATGAATAAAAGGTAATGAAACTGACAAAAGCCCTGAAGCTTCTACTGACTAAACACTATAATTTCATAATTTCAGCCAAATGACACAACTCATGAGTCAAAATTTCCCCTAGGTCCATATCTTTTTTTTTCAAGAAAAGTTCTAATGATTGCTAGATTTTTCAGCAAGTCGTAACGACTCGTACATTTCGGACGATAAAGATGGGCTGTCAAACAATCTCTTGCAAATTTCCGACCTTTTTGCCAATAATATACAGGCTACATTATTCTTTTAACAGTGTCTGCCCATTGCATTTGGTGTATACCCAAGTTTTGCAATGGACCTTAAATTGTGTCATCCTGTATAGTAGCTCTAATGCAAACAAACACGGCACTTCTCGAGCAAATTGAGAGGTTAGGCGAATGCATAAGACAAATGTCCTGAGCGAAACCCACTAGAAATATTCCGGAAAACTCACGAGTCATAACTGTTGTTGTGAAGGCGCAAACCCATCCGCTAGATGGCGTTGCTACTTTATGACATTTTTGTTCTGTGGCGTCCATCGGTGCTGCCATTGCGGATATGCGGGGGCGCGATAAGGCAATTTAGAGTCCAGCCAAAAGAGTCGAACTGTTTTTCACGTTGCATTACGATAATCATTTAAATATACTGTATTCCTCGATTCGTGGTGTGTTTGCATGGTTAATCCGGGCCCTAGCCGTGCCCGCAGTATCAGTTGTTGTTTGTGAATGGTGCGTCCTCATGGCCTTGTAGGCTTGTATTGTATAGAGACTAAAGCTTTAGTCTCTAGTATTGTGGACTTCCTTAAGTGCGGCAAATCATAGGCTGTCAAGAAATCTCTTGTGAATTTCCTACCTGCAGTTGCCTTTATGCTCCTTTAAGCTCCCATTCTCATCATCACCGGGTGGTTCTTCTGAGCCAAGCCTAACCCTCCCAATCTTCGACGTAGAGTCACATTTAAATTAAAAGACATCTCGTCTATCGTACCTTTTCACTCGAATTGTTTTTTTTCCGCCTAACATGCCACCACACACTGACAGATTTGGTCATTAAGACTGATAGCGAGATTATGGTTAAATAAAGGTTTCTTCATAAAGTACAAATGTTGCGTGCGGTTTCGTATGATTTCGTTTCGACTTTTTAAAGACCACTCGACCCAGCGGACAACTCGACCCAGAACAACAACTTTACAACGATGATTATGGAACAAAACTAAAGCTTTATGAGTCAACTTTCGATGTGCATGCAAAGATGTAAGCATCATTAAGGTATTAAATAAAAAATCAAATTTGATGAAAACAATATCAAATTTGATTAAAACAATATCAAATTTGATTAAAACAATATC
>NC_081448.1:8710736-8712592 GCF_007210705.1 Tigriopus californicus
TAACTTGCTTTTAAAGATCAAATGATGCATTGTGTAAATCCTTTCAAATTTTGACATGTTTTACATCACAGTTCCAATTTTGCTCCATAAGTATAAAATATTTGTAAGCCAACATGATGGGCCTAATATCTGTAATGGGTTGAGTTGTCCACTGGGTCGAGCTGTTCACTGGGTCGAGCTGTTCACTGGGTAGAGTTGTCCGCTGGGTCGAGTTATCCGTTGGGTCGAATTGTCCTGGGTCGAGTTGTCCTGGAACCCAAACTGACACATTAATTTTGCGCGGTTTTTAGTTCAG
Source organism: Tigriopus californicus (assembly GCF_007210705.1). NCBI lineage: Eukaryota > Metazoa > Arthropoda > Copepoda > Harpacticoida > Harpacticidae > Tigriopus > Tigriopus californicus. Next base: position 8,711,032 of record NC_081448.1, read on the forward strand.
TCAGACATCGATCCAAATATATTCAAAGCTCTGGTAGACGGCATGCCAAATCGAATGGCCAAAGTTATTGCCAACCATGGGGACTACATAGGTTATTAATGGCTGATCGCCAAAAATATACTTATACCTTAATCTTTAATCAAAACGCAACCGCCCATTATACAAGTGTTAGAGTGAACTTTTAGAGGTTAAGAGTTGGCAAAATTATTTGTACTGTCTTTTTAATAATGTTTTTTCAACTAATGTGTTGGGTAGGGAATGTCTCCTATATTTCTGGTCCGTAGGTTTGGCAATACACCATTTTTCACTATATTTTAAATAGTCTTTGTTGCGACTTTTGGTCATGTCATGGCGCAAAAATAAATATGAAATGTGTTACATGGGCATTATGCAAATGTGGTTACGTATAAAAAAGATGAATGACAAAATGGTAAAGGCAATGAAATAGTTGATTAGAATTCCGTCTTGATTTATTATTGGAGGGTCGAACTCGCAATACCGTGCACCGTGCACCCTTGGCAAAGTACCGTATTCTATAATTTAGGGAAACGATGGGTCTCTCCATTGTTCAATCGGTAATCGACCTTTTATTTGTTACAAGCGTCATACAAGACGTTGCCGTTTCTGCGATTGCAAACGGAATGAGTGACCACGTACCTATTTTGGCTAACCTGCCGCTTTGCCAGGACGGACCAAGAAGAAGCATGGTCATTAGTGACAAAAAGGTGCTTTGCGCATTTTGATTGCGTCGCTTTCAAAACACATCTTGCGTCACACCCGTGGGAAGACATTGCTATGGCAAATGGACCAGACTAAAGGGTCGATATGTTTGATGCTTTCACCATACAATCTCCTGACATGTTCACTCCGATCAAGATCTTCCAGATTCCTCCTGTCTGATGACACCAAAGTCCTCATGGAACAACGAAAAGCACTAAGAGAAGAAACTCCTCTACTTTCTGGATCGGCTCGGGTTGAGGCTTGGAAAAAGTATAAACGTCTAAGGAACAAATGCACAAACATGGTGAGCCGTGACGTAAGACATGATGCATTAAACCTCTTAGAGCAACAAGAGGGAAGCCAAGGCGTGTGGAAGGCTGTCAGGATGATTACAAAGCCAGAGCACTATTCGGCCATACTACTTTGTGGTATGGGAAACGTGGATATTGAGGACCCAAATATGGTCTGAAGAGCTCTACCTGTTTTTCACTAATGAAGTAAAAGGGGTCCGAGAGCAGATCAACCACTTGAGCAACGAGAGCCATTTGAGAGACTGTCTAGCAATGGAAAGTCGGAAGGAAAAAGCACAATTCGCACTGGTCACGTTGAAAGGATCAACGGTACGAAGATGCATAGACAATCTGAAAAACACAAAGAGCACGGGTATGGATGGAATTAGTACTGAAGTAATAAAGATGTGTGCTGAATTGCTCGTGTTACCCATCACCTATATTATAGACACGCCAATAACCAGTGGCGTGCTCCCATCAAGATGGAAGAGAGCTAAAGTTGTCCCCATACATAAGAAGGGGAGACGAGATGAAAAAGCCAACTATCGGCC
>NC_081448.1:8714407-8739912 GCF_007210705.1 Tigriopus californicus
CGGTGGATAACTGGTGGCAGCGAGCAAAGGCTGGCAAATCGCTACAAAACCGACCTGGCCGTGGAAGGCGCCCACAGATCTCCACTGTTATAATGCTCGTCATCGCCAAATCTCTAACGAAGAAGCGGCGATTTAGGCAAAAGCTGGCACGAAGGCTGACCGCAAAAGAATACCCGGTGTCTAAGTCCTCTGTCCACAGATATTTGCGCGAAACACTCAACGCTCTGTCGTAAAAAACCCCGACTGCAACCAAAGCTAAGTGAGGTGCAGCAAAAGGCACGGCTTCAATTTCATTTAATAGCTTTAATGAGTTTTGAAAACCACCATCAATTCTGGTACAATACTGTACATAAATAATTTAGGATAACATCTTTTCCTCAAAAGGAATTAAAAAGGAATCACGCCACAAGAAAGGGCCAATGAATGTAGGTAAAAATACCTTTAGATATAAGCAATGAAAGAGCAAATACACACGGATACTCAAATGGACCAATGGACCAAAACAAATGTTGCAACAAATATGGGAGCTCTCTGAAATGAGGATGCAAAAGGATCCACTAACATTGCATGATGAGTTTGTTTGTTGATGAAAAAGTGTGTATTGTAGATTGAACCACAATTAAAGGAAGATTTGCTCTGATTCCCTTTAAGAAAAAGTGTGTGAAGCAAAATCTAATCAAAAAAGATCCTGGTTTTAAAGTAGGATGTCATCAAAGTTATCAGAAGATAAAACCAGTTGATATGTGTTTGTTACAGAATCTGATGGCAGCTCTCTCGCTCGGCCTGCCATCTGATGATGGGTATCCCAATTGAGGGACATTCTTTCTCCGTCATCACAACCATCATTAATTTTTATGTTACCCTTGGGAATGACCGTATGCTGGCCCGCTTTTTTAGGTGTTAAAGGTCTAACTCATGATGCAATTTAAGTACTACAAAGAAAAGGCCAATTCGGGATCGAACTAGGCGCAGCAGAGTAGAAAGCGGGAGCTCTACCAATGAGCTGTACTTGCGTGCCTAACCAATCCGTAAACGCATTCCTAATTTTTTTGGTGATGTGTTTTGTCTATAGGAAATCTTTTTCACGCTGGCATTTTGTTTTATAGAAAAGGATACTGTTTTTCCTCATACCTCGATAAGGATAACGTTCTCTGTGTTTTGCTTGATAGTGAAACGGAAATACACAAGGAAACAAGAGTTTCAGGATTATTTTTAATCGATAGAGATTGGCTCTTTGAGCTTCAAAATGATCGTTTATATTTTATTGATATCTTTAAAATTCATTTTTTGCTAGTAGTGACAAAAAGATACAAAAAACGGTCACGGCAGTTTAGACGACATTCAAATCCTACCATTATTTAACATGTTAGCAAGAAAAATGTACTTACCTCAAATTTGGCAAAAGGATAAAAACTTTGATTTTAAATGTTTCTTTGCTATTAAAATATTTTTCAGAGGAACCACAAAAATGATTAAGGACACGGTTCCGTCGCATCAACATGCATTCGAAACTTTAGGTTGATCCAAATCAGATCATGTGAAAGGGAATTGCTCACTCACTTATTTTTGTTCTGTTTGATTCGTCAGAGAAATTATATACGATTTATTTGCATCGAAAGATCAAGCAATGAATATATTCGAGCAGCTTACGCTACACGTAGACTTGTCGATCCATTCATTGATAAAAGAACTAATCATACTCGTCATTTCGAAAATCACCCAACAATTTCCCTCATCACTTAGTAAAGCATATCCATCGTCCTGAGCGGAGCTGACTGACTAGTTTGAGAGTTCTTTGGACAAGCCACAAGCCACCCACCCAGTTCCTTTGGGAATTAGTTACCTTTATCATCGTATACTATTAGGACTTTTTCCATTAGTACTATTCCTTCCTCTACTTCTAGGTACTAGATCTGCTGCCACCATCACCATTCCCACCACCACCGTCGCTACTTCAGACAGTACGGCTACATTTCGACTTTTGCCCAGTCCTCCATAAGTACGGCAAGCCGATCAAATGGTCGAGCGATCGTGAATCGTGAATGGTGGATGGCGGGTCTTGGGCCTCGTGGCCCACGTGGGTCGTGTCGTCAAGTTCGAAGCGGCACACCGTCGTCTCCACACTCACTTCGAGATCTCAGACCTTTTAGACTCTCTTTTTATTCTCTCGTGGTTCTTGTCCTGAGGAGGAAGTGCATTCGAGAAGTCTCGCTTTCGAGTTTCGAGTTTCGATCCTCGAATTGACGCAGATCATCGCCCTTCACAAATCGGACCTGAAATACTCTCTTCGGGAGAACAGAAGCCAATTCCAAGAGAGGCGTTTCAATTGCTTCGTCATTCAGTGCTAGTGACCTTCTCCCTACCTCTTTGGAAATCTTGTTTGGAATTAAGGTATGCCAACGCAAAACCCAGACGATGACAAACAAACGAGTCTCTTTGATTTGAATTTGAATGCACGATAGCGATATTTAAGAAAAAACAAACTCCATTTGTATCAATTGACAACCAATTGACAACAAACCTAATTGACGTGGTTTGTTCCAACAGTGACATCATGCTCAGATCAATAGGCTCCAAGTCAACGTAAACTGAACAGGGTCAATAATGCCATCAGCCTTATCAGACAAATGCTTAGGTTTAATCTAACATTTTACAATGCATCTAGCTTTTTATACGTATGAGAAAGAGAGTGAATGATCGAATAAATAAAAGATGATTGGGTAATCGATATGCAAGTTGGACAGGCAATGTCAAGGCCGGAGAGCATTTACAATTTTTACTTTCTGCATTGCAACATCGCAAGGAAGATCTTAATCGTTTTAGCGCAAAATTGCCTCTTCTCGCTCTGCACGCTTCGATCGGCGTATTGTCTTGATTGAAATCGTGGACGATCCTAATAAGGATCACCGCTGGCCTGCAATATACTACTCTGTATTATGTAGTACTTGGCTATCTTGTGTCCACGCATACGAACTTATTGCACAATTTTCCCGTGGTTAACAATGAAATTAGGTAATGGTCATGCAGACTTCCAGGGCAACTCCGGACTGGCCTGACTGATGTGTGATAACGTGATAACGATGTACACGCACACACACACACGCACACACGCCTGACGTCGTTTAGCATAAACTGAAGAGCAAATCGATTCCTTTTCATCCTCGTTTGCGAGGAATGTCCCTTATTGAATGCGTTTTCTGATGAAACAATCAAATCCTGCTTACATGACAAGCCGTCTTGTCGTCAATGATGATGATGATGATGATGGTGATGATCCCAAGGCTCTGAAAATAGCCACTACCATTCCCAAGCTTTCTGTAGAATAGGAATTTCCATGAGGTTTGGTCAAGCCAAGAGTTGAGAATTCCTTACTGGAGGGTGTACTCAAACAGGACTGTGGTTCCAATCTTATTTTAGGGGTTGCATTTCTTTGAACAACAGGGAATATCAATTTTGGAAACTCTCCAATTTAACAAATGCACATCGCCTTTGCCTGGCATCTCATTATCAACATCATCGCATTGAGGGTTTCTAGACCACTTGGACCATTTCGACGGATAAGTTATGATGCCTCCGTACGTAGCCTTCGTACCATTAACAATGGCTCCCAGAACAATTTAATGAAAGTAATTCATCGGCTTTTTAGCATCGGGGGAAGACGTTCGAGCTGCTGAAAAAGAATGCAAAAAGTTTGTGCTTAGCAGTTTTGTGGTCGTTCAGCTTTCGTTTTCCTGACTTGCCAGCCGACCAATTGAGTTCAGATAGGGCGATTACTGACTGCTGCTATACTGGAAGTCTGCGCAATATACAGTAAGTAATAAGGGCCATCTCAAGTCGTTGGTTGGTCGTGATATGATATTACGCCTCGGGAACTCTTAAATTGGTGTACCGGTGCAAAATGAATCTTTTTCGGACTTTTTTTTGCTCTGGTGACAATTTAGCCAGTGGGGCGGATTTCTCTTGAGGTAATAATGGCTCGTTCAAAACAATTGTAATGGCGACGACCATTATGATGACCAGGAGAGTCCGGGGGTGTTTTACCACGACAATACCCGTATACGTAGCCTGCCAATGATTGGTCAGGTTCGGGCTACGAAATAGGCGATGACGATTTCCCACAAGTTGATGAACTCTTTCTCCATCTTTCTCTTTTCCAGTTCTCACTCTACTTCGAGTCTTCTTTATTCTCTGTAAAGATCATTCAGTTAACAAACAGCCAGCTTGTAACGTCATACAAATGTAACAATGATCACCATGACTATTTGAATTTTCCATGGAGCTCAATGAAGACATCAGCCTGTGCATTATTTGCTCATGTTGACGTTAAGCCTCACGAAATGTGACTCCCCTCCCTCTATTTCTCCTGAGCACCACGGCCACTACATTCATCGTCTTCATCGTCTTCATCGTCTTCATCGTCTTCATCATGATCATTACCGCTAGGAGCCATGAAAGGGCGGTCGGCAATGGGTTGAAATTGGGGACTCACTATTCGCAGTTCGCACGTCTCCTTTTCTCCGTCCTTTGGATTCGTTCGATATGTGCAATGTGTTTTCGTACTCTCCCCCCCTCCCCCCGTCTACACGTCCACACGTTGGCTGAGAGTGGGTCAATGTTCAATTGTTGATCAAAGGCGGCTTCTTCTTGGCCACGCGCTTCTCTTTTGACAAGTTACTACATGAGATCTCAGTCCCGGTCCCGGTCCCGGTGGTTGGTTGGTGGATGGGTGGGTGCGATCGCTAATCGCTATCGACAGTAAAGCAAGCAGGTCAAAGCAGCAAAACCCAGCCAGTTGCATTCCCGTGTTTTAGATGCCGTGGCTGAGAGTCGATGAGGACATCATTGTGGCCATCCAGTAATGTGCTGAATCTTTCTTTGGTTTCACGTTGGCTTGGGGCTGTGGATTTCGCTTTTTCCTCCCTTCCGTTTGCATTCGCTTAATTGTGACACAATCCTCGAAGGCTTCGTGTCCGAGTTTTCCCGGGACTGTTCTTGGCCAGGATACGAACATGGTGGGACATGATGAAGTGTGTGCGTGGTGTGCATACTAGTATGCGTACGTTGTACGTTGTTCTCACGAACTCCGTCTTCCAATCCTAGATCCTCCTCGACGACCGTCTTGAATCCGTGTTCGAGGTGGTGTACGCACAGAGCACGGAGTAGTCAGTGTACCGTACGCAGTAAGACGTGAGACTACTTTCGCACGCATTTACCTACTTCTTGGGAAACGCACAAGTTTTCCCTACATGCACGAGTACGTACAGTGCGTACGTACAGCCACTGGTAGTGGACAAACGTAGGGCTCGTTTGTGGTTCCTTCTTGAATGAACCCATACTTTTCGTGATTCGTTTCCGATGGGTGAACGGGGAGGGACGAGGAGGCAGGGATTCATTCTCATCCGGATAGGACTCACCAGATTACAAAGCGTAGTGGTGTCAAGTGAATGAAGTAAGTTCATCCATGCGGTGGCCGAAAAGAAGCCAAAGGCATCTTAGTCTCAGGTGGCGCCGCCACTCGAGGTTGGCTGGTTGGTTGGTTGGTTGGTTGTAGTAAGTATTAGGTAAGTAGGTAGGTAGGTAGATAGATAGGTAGGTAGATAGGTAGGTAGGTAGGTAGGTGCGTTCCTAGTATGTGTACCTCTCCCAACTTACTTCCTAAGAAGTTATCAGCCAAAGGGCGATGTCGCAACTTCTCGCTCAACAACCTGTTCATATCTAGGTTCAAACCAGGATCAGGCTTTTGAAACACAAACTTGGCGACGAGCCCAATGACTGACTTACGTACATAACCGATCGAGCAATAGAACCTCTAACTGGGGAGAAGGACGAATGAAATCCTGACAAGATTTCATGGGGATCAGACATGGCCAGATCAAATCTAAAATTGAGATAAATCGACTGGAACGACTCACGAAACGCGATGTAGAAAACATCAAGAAACCGCCCCTCTCTTTTATGCCTCTTAGCGACATCCTCAATTCAATTCCCAGACCACCAATTTGATCTTCTTATGACCAATGGCTTTGCGCACACTTCAGTGAGATTCATTAAGGAAATGCAGGGTTTCCTTGAAATCAACACGTTCTCCTTGGTTTTCAGATGGCTCTCAAACTACGATTAACGGTCGGGTTCGCCTTGATTCTGGCAGTCACGGCTGATCACGCCTCGGTCTTGCTTTCCAATAGTGTCTCTGTTCCGGTCTCGACCTCTTACAATGCGGCCGATTCGTTTGCGTCACCTTCATCTTCTTCCTCGGCGTCCTCGTCGTACTCTTCATCCGATCAAAGTGGAAGTTATACCGTGGAAGAAGAAAGTCAACCGGTTGTTAACACTTACTCGATTTCATCCACCGATACAAAAACAACGAAGACTGAATCAGCCCCGTCCGTGTCTGGAACTCCCTTCAGCGGAAATCTCTATTACTATTATCCCGTGGCTGCTTATCCCATTGCCGATCCTATTTCTAATAAGGATTCTGCCTCCTCATATGGAAACAATTACGTCCAAACTGAGGACTCCAATCTTAGTCCCTTGATCTATCTACTCGTGCCATTGGTCATTCTGATCGTGGCGATTCCCTTTTTGGCGCTCTTGGGAGTGAATGTGACCGGGTCTAGGCAGTTCCTGTCGGGGCGATCCAAGGATCTCGATGAAAAGTTCGGCTCATTCAGCGATCTTCAGCGTGAGATTGATGTTCTGTTGGAAAAATATGTGAATGCTCTGGAGTCGTACCAATGCAAGGACCGGATCGTTTGCGAACTGGGAGTCAGAGCCCAAGGCCTCACCGGCAAAGAGATGTTTTTCAGGTAAGATTGAATTCAATTTCTCATCCTTCAAACGTCCTTCTCTATCACCACCATCTCAAAAGATGGTGAACTATAGAAACTTGCTCCTGTTCACTTTCTCCCCCCTGCCCTTCAAAAAAAAAAAAACTAATTGAAACCATCTGATTTTAGCATCGTTGGGTGGCTGGCTCCGGAGCACTCAATTCTCGTGATGGCAGATTAGATCTGCTCCGTGATGCTGCTACTAAGGATTTCACAATGGAATCCTGCAGCAGGCCTACGAATGTCACCCTCCGGCCATCGTCCAAGAGGGGCTCACGAAAGAGACCATAATGTCTCACTTAGCACCTTCCAATTCTCCATAATAATGCCTAACAAACAAAAACAGCTAAAACAGAAGCAAATATCATCAATGCCTAGGAAAACAATTCATTAAATGTTAATAAAACACTGATGCTCAGCTATGTAGTTTGTGATTTCTTTTTCAAGCGCGCAACGTCGTCACTGTAGTACATGATGGATCATCAATTTTCAGGGGAGATCTTGAAATGATTTTCTCTGGTATTTAATGTGGTATGAAATTTTACAAAAGAAATATTGGCAATTATTTGAGGTGTAACAATGGAGTCTTGTTACACAGCACAGTTATGTGCTGGTTAGTCAAGGGATTGATTAGGGAATTCGCGAGGCAGCGGTCAAATTTATGTAGTGATTAGGGCATACCAGGGTCTCAAGGATTAATCATTACATAAGATTCAAATTTCCGACCCATTATAGGTCTGCCACACAGCCTTGACTTTGTAACCTTGTGCGATGCTATAGTACCTCCAAATGATGTATTAGGTCCTTTAAACACATGAAAATGTATATTTTGGAATCAATATTTCATCACTGTGCTCAATATATCTAGTTGACCTTGTTAGCCAATATCTACCATCTGGCAGAAAAGGGTAGCAGAAAAAGTTCAAAATTCATTCGAAACAGTGCTCCAAGTTTAAGTGACTTTTCCTTAACTAGATCCTTGACTAGATCTGTAGATCCTAGCCACGTGGTGTTAACCGAGTCACCTAGGCTATCCTTGGACTCAGTTTTAACGATTCATACCTTTTGACATCAAATTTAATTTAGCTTAAGATTTTTCGCTTAAGTGTTTTCTTTATCAATTAAAGTTCAACTCTAATGAAGGATTATTAGTGAATTAATTTATTAATGGGGCAAAAGTTGCCAATAATAACCCCACACACCCCATACCCCACCCACGGTCTCTGTCCAGTTCTGAACTCATCCTTGTTTCTTTCCTGCAATTGAGTTGGGAAGGGGGGATATTTTGGCAAGTTTCCTTCAAGTTGTGAAGACGAATAAGCGAATGAATGACCTCAAACAGTGCTGTCAAATCCCTAGGCACAGAACATGCCAGAATAGCACTCAAAAATATGCCAGGATGGTTACCAGATTGTTGATCAATTAGGCCATTTGAAATTATAATTTCCTGAGCTTGAATTGAACTACAGTGATTCTTTGACCTACACACTGGCATTTATACAGTATAACTTAAATCATTAGAAATAATTGCTTTTGTGGAAGCATATCAGCAAATGCACAACTCCAAATTCGTCATTCTAAATACTTCCATTTTCTTCTTCTTTTGTTCGGTTAGGGGGGTTGGGGTTGGAGAGGTGGGCCTCCCCTGGCCAACAAAGCCACTCATCATCACATTGTCCACTTCCAAATTTTGTTAGGCAGATTCATGTCCAGTATCAGTTTGGTTCTCCATCGGTGGGTGTGATTAGCGTCTAAAAGTTTCCTACGCAAAAAGGTCTGGGAGGAGATTTGAACCAGGGACCTCTCTCAGTTTAGGAATCAGCGCTAACAATTTGAAGAAGAAATGTAGCAATTAGTGGCAGAAAAGCCATATGTCCAAAATCAAGCTAAATTGAATTCACAATGCCAGGGGGGTCTAGATTTTAACAGAAACTCAATCTTCTAGGAATCAAAAATACCAACTGCAGAGGAATTAGTCAAGACCTAGTCGGAATCAAAAATCTTTTGGAACAGTATCTTTGGTACAGTTAAAGAACAACATAGTTTGATGATTTAATAGAGATTAGAGACTGAGGGTAATAATTATGATAAAGAGGTAAGTAGCAATGATGGGAATGTCCAATTGTCCATATTGCAACATATTTGTTAAGTTTGAAACCCTTGCTAATACACTCAGAATATGCCAGAAAACATGCCGGAGCTGAGAAGCATGCTAAATTCACTTTTCCCATGCCAGAGGGGTTCTAAATATGCCATGTGTACACTTTTTTGGCATGCAAATATGCCATCTGGCAGCAGTGACCTCAAATGAANATTCACTTTTCCCATGCCAGAGGGGTTCTAAATATGCCATGTGTACACTTTTTTGGCATGCAAATATGCCATCTGGCAGCAGTGACCTCAAATGAATGGGAAACAATCACCCAATTAATTCAATGAGGTTCGGAGATGAATGTTACTAGTTATTGCGTAAAACACCCAAAGTCGATCGAGTCAGCATTTGACAAGCCCGCAAATGCCAGGAAAGCTGAAGTGCGCGACAGAGCGTTTATCTTTTTTAGTGCAATGCAGGATAGGAAGGATATAAGTTAAAAGGACTTGAGTGACAGTATATGAGCCTGCAGACCACACTGGGTAAAATCAGCCCTGAATGTTTGTTTCAGAAACCAAATCAGACGTCAAAACAAAGCTCATTGTTGAGCTAGCGTAGTTGCCAATCAAACATAGCCAAGGTCAGATATGACGAAACTGGCATCCTTAGATGAAACACCAAGAGTCCCTTGGGAGGTGAGCCATGAACAGAAATGGCCGCCAGATTGCTCTACCATGCCTCCCAACGGCTCCATGGACGAATAGAGCAAATTTTGAGTTACATATGTTGCTTTATTAAATTCAATGAAAATAGGAGAACCCAGATGCGAATTAGATCATTTTGATGTGGCTCATTTCGTTTTCTTACCAAGATTCGGAAAGAAAAAGCTCTGACTGTCCTCACGAATGGCCTGGGAATGACCTTAAAAAGGGGGACGATTTTGACCTAGGGGCTCATTTCAGCGTTAGCAACACTGGCGAGGCAAAACAAATTCCGGGGAGTCAATAAAAAATAATCCAATGTAAACCTTCATCGTGCGACAAATCACAAAGCAAAAGTCGGCAGATTATTGTGACATCCGACTGATAGGATGGTTATCCAACTATCAAATAACTAACTGAGACCCCAAGCAGTTGGAATCTGAAGAGTATGGATCCAGAGTGGATTGACTGATTTGATGTCGTCTTATCTCTCTGTGTTCGATGTGATTGCAACATAGGAGTAATTCATATTAGGGTGTTTTGTGCTTTCCCTCTGCTGTGTGATCCTCACGTCTTTCGGATCACGGCAGCGCAAAAGGAGGTGCATTATCTATTCATACTTATCAACGCCCTGAGGTGATTCCCTTCCGCATTCCCGCATGAATACGATGACCCAGAGCCACGAAGATCAAGTGGGTCAGCATGCCCATCCCACCTGCTCCACGGATTTGGCCCATCTCCATCAGCTCTGTTTCCCGCTGATTCAGCGCTCGCTCTCCTTGCAAGGATCCGGCGATCAGGTGGATTATGGCACGCCCCTGACCCCTTTGAGCGAGGGCTCGGTACCTGGGTACGATCAAGTCGACGCCAAAGGCACATTCAAGCTTCGCGACATTGAGAAAGAGCTCAAAGAGAACGTGGGTCGCCAACATTTGGAGAACGAATTGGGCAAGTGCGATTTAGGCGGGTTCGGGGCTATTATTAACTTAGGTCTCACTCTGTGTTTTGCTCGCCTGGGACAGGTCTGTCGTGGACCAAAATCCGGGAAGTGCTCAAACGCGCCGATAAGAACGGCGACGGAAAAGCCCAATACGGAGACTTTCTGTTGGCCCTCCAGCATTATCGGATCGACAGCGAGGAATGCGGGCCCTTCAAGAAAATGGTCCGGGCCTTTGCCTACGTGGAGGAGTTCCACACGTTCCCGCCGCCCTTGTTCATTAGCATCGTGACTCTGATGGAATTGGGGATCTTCATCTACCATGCGGTTCACTTACCTCGAGCTCATGGACTGCCCATGACTTGGGAAGGGCCTGTGCCTTATTGCTCAGTTTTGATCTACAACCCCTTCCGGCGTTGGGAGGCGTGGCGGTTCTTGACCTATATGTAAGACGTGTGCCACCGTACTTTGTTAAAACCAATGCCATTGAGTGTGCCCAATGATGACCAGTCACTGGCTCGGGTTTCAGGTTCGTTCATATCGGGATTGGCCATTTCGTGTTTAACATCATCATGCAACTAATCGTGGGGCTCCCGCTGGAAATGCAACAGGAGGGCTGGGTCGGTTCTTTGAGGGTGGCCATGGTTTATTTGTGTGGGGTTGTGGCTGGTTCCTTGGGTAAATGCATTCGAGAGAGTATTTTTCATTCGTCTCCAACTTTCAATGTGAGTCCTACGGTTTTAGGAACATCGTTGGTGGATGCCTATACGTATATGGCGGGTGCCTCGGGCGGTGTGTACGCATTAATTGCCGCCCACTTGTCTACGTTGATCTTGAATTGGAAGGAAGACAGTTCCATTCGCATCAAGAAGGTTATACATCAACCATTGACGCGCATCGTCCGATTATTATTCATTGTTCTACTCACCGGTAAAGATCTACTTCGAATCCAATGATATCATGAAATGGTAGCATCTCGTAATGACGGATGTTTATCTGCTTCCTTCAGTTCATGACTTGGGCTTGGCCATTTATGTCAGATATTACGCCCAAGAAGAGAACCGCACGGGTTTTATGGGCCACTTGTGCGGGGCTATCGCTGGATTTCTCGTGGGGGTTTTCGTTCTGGACAATCGACGGGTCCAACGTTGGGAAGTCATATGGCAAAGGATTGCTTGGGGGATCTTTCTCGCCCTCATCGGGGCGGCCATCCTGTGGAATGGCGTGGGCAACTTGTGCACCAATAACTCGTTCTTCCCGCCCTCAGATTTTCGCGCCTTGGACGGCGACAGTGGTAATTGTCAGCTGTACCTGTGAATACACATTGACCAATCAGTCAATGGTGACTAGTGAACGTAGAAGAAAATATATAAATTATTTTGCGCACAATAAATGAAGCCTGAATTCGCCGTGGCACCGGTAGATGGTGCTCGCCCACCCCATTTTTCCCCTGGTGGAGCGTTACCACACTAGAATGAGATCAGAACTGAGCTAGGCTGCGAGGAGGCCAAAAGAGAAAACGCCAAAATGGTCCATCGGCGTCACCGCCGTTCAAGACGTCTGCCCATGCGTCTGCCGCTAGTGGCCCATGGACTATAGACCCATCTCGACTCAAACAGACATCACAAACATTGGTTTGGTCGCGCTCTGTGGCCCGCTGGGCTTGGCGTGCGAGTCATCCATCCGATTCTAGGATCCCGGTTCAAGGCGAGTGGCTCAGCGTGGCCAAAAGGAATAGCTCCAGTCTGGCCTTCAGCGGCGACGGGCTTTCATGAAATGCTAAATAAAAGTTCCTTCGGAACAAGCTCCGAGCAATGCCAGAGGAGCATGGTGTTTTCAGCTCGAGCCCACATATAATACCTGGGCAATAGTCAGCTCCAAAAACTAGCATCATTGTTCATTTTAAGCACTAGCCGAATTAATCTCCTCACAACTTCGACCCGAACTTGGTCACTCCGTCAGGTTTTCAAGCCCGCTTGCCTGTCAGACGCCGAGTGAACGGGGTGGAGGGTGAACGCATCGCTCTTCAGGACTTGAGTGGGCAACTCGCCGCCCAAAGCCGACTCAGCGGCCGCGCGTGTTCGGCGTCACCTTGGGCCAGCCTCAAGGAAGCCTTAGTCGTCGTTTCTCGTCCTCCTTGAATCAACTCCGGCCAGCCACTTGAACCTTGTAGGTAGGAGGAGCAAGGACTGAGGGCGCCTTGATCGTCCTATTCTCGTGGATCTTGGCGTGGCTGAGCTAGGCTCTTGGGTTTGCCGTCGCTCTTTTCCACATCCTCGTTCGTCGGCGTTGGGCTGTTCTTGCTCGCCCTCCTGGTCGCCCTCCTGGTCGCCCTCCTGGTCGCCCTCCTGGTCGCCCTCCTGGTCGTTGCCCTCCTGGTCGTTGTGCTGCTCGTCGTCGTCGTGGTCTGTGTGTGTTGTTCTGTCTTCTTTTGCATCTTTCTTCTTCTTTCCGTCTTTCTTGGGCGATGAGTGAAAATCCCCCTCAGCCACCTCACACGCCACCCACTGGCAGAGCCATGCCCACCGCCACCGCGCAACGCAACGCGCCGCCCACCAGGCCCCACCCCCGTGCCCGCTGATTCTAGCTCTTCACGCTCCAACGACGCGGATTCGATTCTAAACCCCAACCAAGTCCGGACCAGCCGCCCCCATACGTTCTCACCGCCCTTGAACCGGACGCGGGTGGGCGGGTCATTGATCCAGCCGTGAGAGACGTGGCTAGGCCTTTGAGACCGCCAGACCAACCGCCGGAAATTTGCATCAATAACCCCGAAGTGCGCGGCTCGGCCAGTGCCGCCAGTGTTTCATGGGGCGGGCGTTGAGCGGATATTGACCGCCCCGGCGCTACGCCGCCTGCGTGGCCGCCCACCATCGGAGGTCCGGCCTGGCCTCTGGACGCCACACGTGCCACCATGGACCCGCAACAAAGTAAGAGCTGATGCTGACACACGCAGAGGCCCTCGATCTGAGCAAGACCTTTGAAGGCTGGGCCCGAATTCAGATGGGCCGGCTAATGAAGGCAGGGCTGGAAGTTGTGACCAGATCGATCCGGATCGGCTGAGATTAGGGTTAAAAAACCATTTCAGATGAGATTGTTCAGAATCTGTGGCGCATGATATTGTTAGGGTTTTTTCTTAGTTTGGTGCGGATTTGCCAAAAATGAATGAACTGATCTTTTATTCTAGACGGCCATTATGGTTCGGGAGGCGGAGTGGGTGGAGGACCTGCCGTGAATGGCGAAATGCCGAGCGTACCCATTACCACCCTCTCCGGCATCGCCAGCCTCACTGATTGTAAGTATTTCCGGCCTCGTCCTCTTGTATGCATCGTCACCTGGCCAACATGTTAACGCGCTCACGCCTTCTAGTGTTGCCTGAATTGCCCGTACCGGGCCCAGCCCCACATGGCAATCCCAATCCTGGGTCCAAGCTCCTATACCACGCCAGTTTGGTGGAAGAAGCCAATCAGCTCTTATCGCACGCCAATCCGGCCTTGGTCGAACAACTCGAACGGGTCTTAGCTCGCACCTCCGTAGACTACATTGAGCTCAGCGATCCCCATGCTGTGCCCAGCGCCTTGCCAGCCAACCGCTTAGTGGCCTCGCTCTGTCAAACCAATCCAGCCTTATTCGGCACCATTCAAAATGCGGCTTCAGCTGTGGGACCGCTGGCACCGGGCTGGACGGGGACGCCCAGTGGCAATACTGGCTTCCACAATCGCTTCCACGGCGAATCAACCGCCTTCCCTCCGGGTGCCAATTTCACGGCCCAGGGAGGGTCTACGCCCGACAACGGTGCTCGACTCAACAATTTTGCGGCTGTCAATCAAGTACGTGGTGACCCAATCTCTGATTATTGCTTGCTCTGGCACTATGATCTTTAATCTCCCAATTTTCCTATTTCAGAATTTCCCGGCGGCGGGTGGCTTTGAGGAGGACAACAAATTCCTTCCCGGCTCTCAATTCCAGGCGGGCATGGATCCCAACGCGGGCAGTGTGAGTGGTGGTGCTAACTTCCCTCATCCAGCCAATAATGTGGGTTCAAACGCCACACCCGGCTCGGATGTATTGCCCGATCTTGAAAATGGGACTCAAATCAAGGCCGAGATGAAGCCCGTGATTGTGCCGATCATTAAAGACGAATCGAAGTCGAATCTCAACAACGTGAAACAGCCCATGATCAAGTTGAACATGTTAAACGCTGATGCGGCCGAGCTAATGACCAAAAGTGTGAAGGACTACAACAAATTGAACTCTGACCAAGTGAAAATGGAAGAGCAAGGTGTGTATGACAATTTCACGCCCCGTTCGCAACGGTCACGACATGCTAAAGTGGTGGATATGGGTTCAAGTGACTCGGAAGAAGATGATTCCGTCGAAACAGGGGACAAGAAGCCCAAAAACAAATTCTTTAAGGCCACCGAGAAAGAAAGGGATGACGAAAAGAAACGCCTTCGTGAATTCCGAAAGCGGAAAGTTGTCGACGACGACTTTCAACCTTCGGGCGCGGAGGAGCAATTTGGTAAGAGGAGACGTAAAGAAGCCACGCCTACTCCCGCCTCGCCGGAATCTTTTGTTCCCAAAAAAGTGACGAGAACTTTGGAGAGAAAGCTCATTCCCATGGTTCCGAAAATCAATGCGGATGAACTAATGGAAGATTCGAACACTTTTCTCCGATTCAATAAAACCGTGGAGCTCATCTTTGACAATATGGAGGACGTTAACATGCAAGACTTGGAAGCATTGGACGATGATGCCGATATTCCGCAAGAGATCCTGATCCCCAAATACCAGCTAGCCGATTTGGCGGCTGAGACGGCCAAACTCAAATCGTTGGGCGTCATGGAGTCCGTGTCGCACGATCGGTTGGTCAAGCTACTCAACATCTTGGAATTGAACATCCGAGATGGAGCTCGAGTGACCCCGGTCGGCGGGTACGATGACGATGAGGACAACGACGATCGGCTATACATGGAATTGGCCATGGAGCGAGTGATGCGAGCTGCAGATGCTTCCTTGGCTGTCATGCACATCCTGACTTCGAAGAAAATGTCCAAACGGGTTTACATTGACGACGTGATAGACCGCGTAGCCTTGTTTCTTCGCTATCAGCTTGCCAACACCATCTACCCGTCATACGACCCCGTGTATAAAGAGATCTCAAAGAGCAAGACCGGCTACGTGGGTTCCATGAAAAAGAAGCGAACCTACGCTACCAATGTCAAAGACAAGAGCATCTTGGCCCTGTACAACAAAACTCATGAGCTGACTTCCATGTTAGCCGAACTCATTCGTATGCAATTGCTCACTGACACCACGATACTGCATATTTCAACCATGGGCGTAGCTCCCTTCTTCGTGGAATCCATTCCCGAATTGCAGCTAGCCGCTTTGAAATTGGTCACAAATCTGTTCGGTCGATATGAAAAGCATCGGAAGCTCTTACTGGACGATATCCTGGCGTCAATTGCCCGTCTGCCAAGTTCCAAGCGATCCTTGAGGTCATATCGTCTCGGCCCTACTACTTACATTCAAATGCTGACGGCTCTTGTGTTGCAACTGATTCAATGCGTTGTGTGCTTACCCAGGAAACTTGCCTTGAAGAACGCCAATGAGTTGAAAAATAAGGCCAAAGATGACGACATCATGGAGACTGATGCTCAACCAGGTGTGGATCGAGACGTGTTGATAAACAACAAGTACGAGATGGCCATGGCCACTGCTCACCAGTTTCTTACGGTGTTCTTGAAAAAGTGCGGTTCCAAAAACGAGGACATTGACTACCGACCCTTGTTCGAGAATTTTGTTCAAGACCTCCTGACCACGGTCAATGTTCCTGAATGGCCCGCAGCAGAACTGCTCNAACAAGTACGAGATGGCCATGGCCACTGCTCACCAGTTTCTTACGGTGTTCTTGAAAAAGTGCGGTTCCAAAAACGAGGACATTGACTACCGACCTTTGTTCGAGAATTTTGTTCAAGACCTCCTGACCACGGTCAATGTTCCTGAATGGCCCGCAGCAGAACTGCTCCTCTCACTCTTGGGCCGTGTCCTTCGAGAAAAATTCAAGGATCGAAGCACAGAGATGGCCCTTCGTATCTCGTCGCTCGAATACTTGGGCGTGGTGGCCGCCAGACTCCGGAAGGATGCGGTTCAGTCCAAGATGAAAGTGGACTACATCGATTCGATCATTGAGATTATAAAGTCTGAAGATGCTCCGGAACCCAGTGCCAGTGACACGCCACAGAAGAGCAAAAAGGGGAAGAACAAAAAGCCAAAGACGGAGAAGCCCCAGGTTGAGAGTGAAGAGGTGGAGGACGAGAGAAGCAGCTTCCTCCAGCGAGTGCTTTTGGATTATTTGGTCGTGAGTGGGGGAGAAGAGGATCAATCTGTGATGAATGCTCGACATTTCTACATTTGCCAGTGGTACCGTGACATGAATGCCGTGGGCCGGAAACCCAAACGGCGACCTCAAAAGTCTCAATCTTCTTCGAAGAAGAAGAAAGGGAGCGATTCCTCTGAAGACGAGAGTGACCCATCCGAAGAGGAGGAGGAAGAACAACAACTGAGCGACAGTAAAAAGAACGAGTTGTACCGCCTTCGAGAGGTCAAGAAAGACGCCATCTTAAACAAGATCCTACCTTTTGGCACGAGCAAAAGCAACAAAGCTCAAGTCCTCACCACTCACATAGACGCCGCTAGTGCTCATTTGATTGTCAAGTACCTCTCGTCCAAGCGGCCGTTCTTCAACTCGTTCAATTACTACCTGAAAGACATTCTCCATGTGCTCACGGAGCAGTCCACGCAAATTCGGACGAAAGCTCTCAAGTGCATGACCATGGTGGTATCTGAAGATCCAGAAGTGCTCCTCCGGAAAGACATGCAAAAAGGAGTGCAGTTCTCCTTCACGGACTCATCCACCATGGTGAGGGAGGCTGCCGTGGATTTAGTCGGCAAATTCATCTTGCACAAACAAGACCTGATCACTCAGTATTACACCATTATCACCGACCGTATTCTGGTAAGATTGTTTAGGAGGTTGTAGCTTCGGGAAATCCACGGACGGAATGAGCTTTTATACTAATGTTACTTTCAGGACACGGGCGTGAGCGTGCGGAAAAGGGTCATTAAGATTTTGAAGGATATCTGCATAGAATTCCCGGGGTATGAGAAAATCCCGGAGATCTGTGTCAAGATCATTCGACGCATCAACGACGAGGAAGGTATTCGCAAACTTGTCATGGAAGTATTTTCCAACATGTGGTTTGTCCCACTACGAGAGCGCGGTCGATCCCAAGAAGACAACGAGCTGCTCGTTACACGTGCTCAAAATATAACGGATGTGGTTGTGGCTTGTCGCGATACAGGACTCGAGTGGTTTGAGCAGCTGCTTGAAACGGTAAGTCCATTCATTAGCTGCCAATTACTGGCTTGCTCACTTTGGTCGAATGCCTTGAGTCATGGCCCAATTTTTTATCTTTTATTTTTAGCTTTTCCAACCCCGCGAGGACAAGGACGACTCGACCAAAAAGGCGACCGAGCCTCCCCCTCAATTGGTCATGGCGTGTCAGCAAATCGTGGATTGCCTGGTGGAGAGCGTTCTCCGGATCGAAGAGAGCAACTTGAGTTCCGGTGAAGGCCCCCGGGCCAAGTCTTTGGGCTCGTCTAATCGAATCGTGGCTTGTCTCACAACCTTGTACCTGTTTGCCAAGATTCGGCCTCAACTACTGGTTGAGCACGTGCAAACACTCCAACCGTATTTGCAAGTTCAGTGTCAAACCCAGGGTGATTACCAGATCATAAGCAATGTGGCTCGAACGTTGGAGCTGTCCGTGCCGTTAATCAAGCATCCAAGTGAGATATTCTTGTCCCAGTTAGAAGAGGACGCAGTCAAACTGATCCTACAGCACGACAAAAAGGTGGTGTCCGCCTGTCTTTCGTGTTTGGGCTCCATTGTGAACAACGTGACGAAGAATTTTGGCCTCATTCGAGATTGTTTTGTCAAGTACTTCAGTTTTATGACCAAATATCGCAAACATCACGAGGTGAATCCGGATGATCCGAGATGCAAAGAGCAGAGAACCTTAGCTTGGTTTCGACGAGCCATGTTTACGGTGTCCCAACTTTTACGACATTTTGACTTCACGGATGTTGCCTTATA
Source organism: Tigriopus californicus (assembly GCF_007210705.1). Lineage (NCBI taxonomy): Eukaryota > Metazoa > Arthropoda > Copepoda > Harpacticoida > Harpacticidae > Tigriopus > Tigriopus californicus. The sequence continues at coordinate 8,733,126 of NC_081448.1, forward strand.
CACGGGATTGGTCGTAAGTACCCCGATTTAAGGAATTATCAGAAATCCCCAGATCGGAGATCGTCATGACCTTTTCCCTTCTCAATGATAGTGTGGAAAAGAGACGGTTGAAGATGTATTTGAGACCATCTTCCACTTCATAACCCACGACTCAAAGGAAATACAATCGGACACTCTCCATGCCTTGGGATTGATCTGCGTACGTCATTACAACTTCATGTTGGAGACCAAACTGAAGCAGCTCTACATTGACATCCTTTCGGAGAACTTTTATTCTGAATATCAAAAAGTCAAGGTAAATATCACGTTTCGAAATGAAATTCTTTGGTGAACTAAAGACGATGATGGTTTTCTTGGCTTGTATTAGGTACTGAACAATCTGGAGCTCTATTTGGCCGAAGAAGAGGTTCGGATGCGCAAGTTGGACGAGAATTGGAAGAACTATGGCGAGAAGGAGAATCTCAAAGAGATGGGAGACGTGAACTCGGGCATGGCCTCAACTGTGATTCAAGTGTATCTGAATGCTGTACTGAACTCGTTCGTTCATCCGAGTGTGTTAGTGCGGCAAGCTGCGCTGAAAGTGATCTCTCTCATTCTGGCCCAAGGCCTCGTGCATCCCGTTCAGATTGTGCCCTATCTCATTTGTATGTCCACGGACAGTGAGCAGAAGATCTCGCATACGGCCGACCGAGAGATGCAAGAGATCAACAAAAAGTATCCAGGATTCATTCACATGAAGCTGTTGCAGGGCATTCGTCTGTCGCATCAGCTTCAAGAAATCGTGCAAGGTCGCCAACCCGCGGTTCGGGGTCACCGAGTGGTCAGAGAAGGAGAGTTACCCACAGCCCTGAACGGGTTCCTGTATTCGATCCTCAAGAGCACCAAAGTTCAACGTCGAGGCGTTCTCACTAGTTTACTCAAGCAATTCGATGACTCATCGGTAAGATTTTTGTAACCGGCTCGAAGTTGGAGCTATGATTCGAATGCAGCCAATATGAACCGATTGCCTATTGTGCAAACGTAGCAGATGGTGAACGAGTGTGTCTTTAATTATTTCAGAAATCGACACTAAGTGTGATGTTGTACCTGGCAGATAACCTCGCTTACATCCCATACACCGTGTTGGATGAACCCCTGTTTGTGATTCACAATATTGATATCATGGTGTCCGTGTCGGGCTCGAATCTCTTGCAAGGTTTCAAGGAAGCTCTCCAGCCACCACCCTCGGCAGAAGCTCGCCACAATCTTGAAACGGGAAAGACTGACTACATCTACGACGAGGACTTGGACGACGATTTCGAGTCTGTTCTCTCGCGTCTCCCGGAGGATTGTACGGTTTTGCAAGACGCAATTCGTGGCTCGCAAGGCTGCATGCTTCTACTCGTACTCAAGGACCATCTCAAAGATTTCTACGGTTTGACCACTGGGTAAGTAGACGTCACGACGCAGAAGCTACGAGTTGGGTTTTGTTACTTTGATATATCATGAACGTCTCCTTGGGTCTTGCAGCAAAATTCAACAGTATTCCCCTAACGACACCTCCAAAGCCTTCGATCGCCAAGTCACACGACGAGCTAACGTTCGTTTCAACCCGAAGGCCACAATCGAAATTCTGAAGCAAGGCTCCCAAGCTAGCGTTCCAGACATTGAAGGGAGGAAAGAACTCGTCCGGAAATATTTGGAGGTGAGTCTTATATTATAGGCTTAACAGTCCTACAAGGACCATTAATCACGATTGCAACCCGTTTTTTCTCTTTAAGTTCAAAGAGCTTATGACAAAGATAGATCCGGACGACGAGGACGAAGAAGACGAAGATGGGAATCGCAATTCCGAGTCCTCCCCGCAAAAGAAATCTACCTCCAACACGCCTGGTTATAATCCCTCCCCCGCCAAACATTCCCAAGTCAACAATCACCAAGGCTCTCAAAAGCATTATCAGGACCAGTCTCAGTCCCACCCCTCCAACCATCCTCCTGTTCCATCTCCGCAGCAACAACAACAGCTTCAACGTCAACTGCAGCACCAACAAAGACGCCACGAGCGCGCAGCAGCTTCGGCGAGTACCATGTTTCCGCCCATGGGACCCCCAGGAATGGGGGGAGAGGAATTGGTCTTGGATCCCTCTTCGGGCATGATGGTGCCGCAGTCCCAAATGGGGGGCGAGATGACGTATCCAGACGGTCAGTCGGGTGTGGATTGCAAAGATTCTAGCGCTCAGGTTTGTGTGTGACGGCTTTTTTTTTTAAGATAGACGGTTTATAATAGAAAACGTATTTAGGCCTCATCTGAAATAGTTGGTTTGCATTGGCAAGTGGGATTTTCTCTCTTAATTCACGATAACGAGTGTGCTCGCGTGTCTAAGTTCTTCTTTGTGAGATGAGCAATGATTTTTCATGTTTGTATGAATTGCTCTTTGTTACCTTACAGAAGGTGAAGGTCCCTCGCATCAAAATCAATTTGGGATCCTCCGGGAATTCCCATCACAACCGTCATAAATCCTCGTCCTCATCCTCGTCGTCCCACCATCGAGATCGAAGTTCATCGGGCAGTAGTCGGCCCAAGAAAAAGAAGAAGAAATCGAAGCGAATCTCTGACGAGGATGACGATTCCTCTCCTGAGGATTCGGATCCCGATTTCAAAGGCTAACTCATTAGTGGTGGGCTCTGGTCCATTTCAAACTCTGTCTATGGATCTTTTTTGTGTCACGTCCCACCTTGGTCAGGAATCGCATTTCAACCCTAAGCCCCACCCACCCCCATTTCACAAGCCCTCGATGGGCTCTTCTGGCTGGTCCACAAGTCAAACCATTTCACTTGCATCGACCTTTGATTGTCGCAAGCCGCCCTGTCCTCATCCACGTTCATCAATTGAGTTCGTGACTTTGTTGCATAATTCGCAAATTTCTAACGTCATCATCATGATTATTATTATGATGATCACTACTATGATGTAGTTTTCCGCTCTGGACAGAGATGACCGATTGCATTTTTTGTAAATTTCATAGTATAATGATAATATTGTCTGTCTGTCCCCATCCCTGACCCCCTTTGCCCCTCCACGTTCCCGGCCATCCCTGTCGCTCGTCGTAGCCTCTCAAAATTAATGGTGCCAGACCAATCATTATCCCTGTGGAGGCATCAATGTCGGGCACCTTGTTGTGTCATTCTTCTCATGATTATTCCAGCTATTTCGAATATATGATCACGATATCTATAATAATAGTAGTAATGGCAGTAGTTCAGTCCTCGAAAATAATACACTACCATGTCAAACGCAAGACATCAGAACTATGAAAACAAGCGCATAGAAAGAAATACACAAACCTATTTAAGTTGCCTCGATCCATGACTTCTTCAAGCCCTCGTGACCAACAACCTATTTTGAATTCGAACCAACGACATGCGACCACCACAAAGACCATGCCCACCAAAAGGCTACCTTGATGAATGAAGTAATTGAGCCATGCCGTGAGCCTTTAAACTTTCCCACTTGAACAACGCTATTCGCTTCAGTTCAGCTCTACTTCTACTACATAAGGTCGGAGAAAGAACAAGGCACCCAATCAGGCGGAATTTCAAGTGGTGGTGGTGGTGCTGGTGGTAGTGGTGGTGGACCCTTGGGTAGGGCTCATGCCATTGGGGAACTGAATCGGTCTCCAAACTTGGTTGCACATGTACGTACACACAAGTAGAACGTAGAGTGGATACTATTAATATTAACAGCAGCAACAACAACAACTTGCTTCGGAGTTTGGTGGCTCGCTCAGATGTTGCTCCCGGTGCTTATCGTGACATTGGTTTGGGATGAAGTGGATTTTGTGGCTCACCACGAAACCAAAATGCCACCAGACCCTCTTTCAGCGACACGCAAGAACGGGTTAGCAGGGTGCCTTTGGGGGCGGGGATAGCCATAAATGCTTGCAACAAAAAGGGTTCCCGGCACCAAAGAAAGACTCGTGTAAGTGTGCGTCATTAGATGGAGAGGACTTGGGAAGCTCTTTAAAATGTGAGAACATTTCAAACCTGGGGTTTAGGGGAGAGATTATCGTTGACTGATTAATATTAGTTTACTAAATCCTACAAATACGTGTGTTTTTAAGCTCAATAAAATAATAATTCCTCAATAAAAGCAACATTTTACATCTCACGTTCCTTTGGCCAAAGCGATTCATTCATTCATTGATTACTCAACCACTTATGCTGAAAAAATGCAGTGACTTTACTTGTTGCCGTAACGTTTCCTAAAATCTAAATGATCATTATTTCAGGACTATTTTCTAGATATGGCCATACTTCTACATATGTGGCAGATGAAATGAGTATTCTTATCTTAATCTGTCAATGTACTCGTTGATAAGTGGACAGCAATCCATCGGGTTTTAGGCAATAACAAAAATGTCAGATACTATTCAAATGCAGAACTCCATTCATTTTGAACAACCGGGTTTCATTGAGGAGATGTAAACTATGATAATAGACTGTAAAACAGTGCAAATATAACAGAACTCAAAGCCACGAAAACCGTCAATGTGGCTAAGAGCTAAACACAAATTTTAGCCTCCACCTTACCTATTCAGAGCACAAAATAACAAAATACCCATTCCTATCGTCACTTATTGTCATTCTAATGTTTGGGTATCTGGCAATTTCCGCAGTAAACGAAAATGTAAAGGCTGCTTTGATCACCACTTCAGCGAGTGTAGTTTCATACCGGTTCATGTCCGAGCCCCTAATTCCGAGGTAAGAGCTTTGAAAAACAGACCTCAGCTATGTTGCTCTAGATTGGTCGCATAGTCCCTTAGCTGTGCTTGGTTTGTTGTTGGCTTTGCTCTTAGGTGAGCCTACATTCTACTGTTTAAACTTCCTGTGCATCTCCAACCATAAGGTGGGATGTCAATTGCAATCAATCATAATGAGGACCAGCAGAGAACCAAACAAGCTACAAGATCTTAACTTTTGAAAAAATGGCCCACTGTTGAGCTTTAAACGCGACTTGACTCCTTTTTGGTTAACGATCGCCCCAGACCAGCATATCATTCAAGGGAGGCGTAGAAAGGCTAATGCAAACACCTTGCATGACTACATACTCTATAAATGATGTCAAAGTGATCCAATTCAAAGGCGGTTTCCGTCTTGAATTGCTGGGGATCCCATTCCCATCAGCGGTAAGGAGGTCCACAAAAAAAACCAAAATCGGTATTATATTCTTTGTGGTGGAGACTTCACGATGCCGCCTAACGAGAACCCAAAATTGGCTCTCCAATGAATCAATGAGCCAGGTACGCAATGTAACACATATTTTATATTTTCACTAATAGCAGTAAAAACAACGGCAAGCATCAAGCATGGGTCTTTTCATGAAAACTCGTCTTGAGAAAGTTAATGTCTCGAATTTGAAGTCCTCTTTGCTTCCTCATCCACAAAAACGTGCGTCCTCATTGTTCTGTTTCCAACTTCGAGGTCAACGGTTGTTCTATCCTAAATGATAAACAAATCGAAGGGGTTACGAACGAGGTTACCGAATTTGATGAGGAATGAGGGCAAGCAAATCCGGAATGATTGGCATTTGATGATCTCGGTCATCACTGTTTTCAAGCCNGAAGCCGGCCTCGGTTCTCGTTCATTTCATTCCAGGCTCGTGTCCAGGTTAGCATTGTGGTAGCTTGGAAATATACCTCCGTCCACGGCGATGGACCACGAGGTAATCTAAAATCACGCCTTAGCTGCTCGAATGTATGTTGGTTCTGTCCAAAGGACGGCGGCTCCTCCAAGTGCTAGAAAATATAATGGGACAGATCTGAATGTCAAGTTCCGAGAAAGCAGGTGAACATTGCCATTTATGATTTCCAATTGAAAAGGTTAAAACAAGATTGTGAGAACCCTATTCATCTATCCCATTGGGCAACCAAATTACATGACGATTATCCATCAAGGATTTTATATCGGACGAAGATATACATGTTAAAATCTCCTCCTCAGGTCTTTCAAGAAAAAAACAATATGTTACAAAATTCATTCAATTGAAGTATGACATAAAATTTTCCAATTTCTCTACGTATTTAACTCGCTTTCTGTGGAAAGCTGGTCCCAAGTTCAATCTAGTTTCCAAATGGTAGGTGAAAGTGGATACCTAGCATTTGAAGAACAAATCTAAGCTTTTGAGGTACTAAATACGGCCTCTCCACATATTATTGGTTGCTACAACTTACATGTTTTCGCTCTTTGCGCAATGGATGTTTCCTTCCGTAAAGTACAGGGCAAGGCATAAGTTTGAACATTCATAAATATAAATATTGAACTACGTGACTAAGAGCAACACAAGTCTGTCGTAAGAAGAACACATTTGGGTAAGTTTGCATTGTATTTTTGTAACCAGGCGAAGTCTTTTTGATATATCTGCCAAGGAATATAATGAATGATATGGGCTCCAGTATCAAACGACTCTTGTCATTCTATTTTGGTTGCTTTGTAGACGTTTTCTGCTTGTACAGTGATGTCGTCATTGAATTCCTCGAGATATAGCTTGTGCCTGGCATTGGTCACAGCCTCCAAGGGCTCTCAATGCTTGGACAAAAAAGGAATGCCAAGACTTGTCCCCAAATGGAACCAAATCAAGTGATGGAAAAGGCGACCTTTCGAAGATAAAATCATCTAATCAATTGAAATATTTCAATATAAACACACCCAAGTATGTAAATTGTCTTACGTTGTTTTTGATTTTGTTTTTGGTCTCGTAGTTGATGGTCTAGATCACAGTTTACGAGCGTCCAAACTTAGGCTAAGCCCT
>NC_081448.1:8739948-8740547 GCF_007210705.1 Tigriopus californicus
TGACCAAGGTCTCTCTTCCTTCAGTGAACCGATTTTGGTCCCACTGACGTCGAAAAGGTGGCTACACAGAAAAAAACTAATAGTTTAGTAGTAGCCATAGTGGCAGAAGAAGGAAGCACTTCTACATAGTTTGCCAGCCAATTTCCGCGATTGCATGATTAGATCTCTTGCGAGAATGAAGAAAGGAGAAGAATTGGAACACGGCCGACCCTTCACACCAGCTCGGCGGTCTCCTCCTCCTCCTCCTCCTCCTCCTCCTCGTTCTCCTCCTCTTTGCTGCATTCGTAGTCGTACTTGTCGTCGAGGACCATGACTGCCGAATCACCATCGAGGAAATGGAGGAGGAGGAGTGGGTGGTGGCCCGGATGGCGCCCCTGGCTTGTGCGGGTCCCGTGCGTCTTACGAATGGCCCTAGCCGGGACTCGGCTTGAAAAAGGGACGGAGAGATCATGTCGTCAGGTTCTGATTCCATGACTTGTCGACGAGTTGTTCTTGAGGAGCTGGAACGTCAGCGAAAGAAGGCTCAGGGGAGGCAGGTAAGGCTTAGAACGAAGGTTTTCCGCGAATTCTCCTTCTCATCAAAGTTGGAACAGCCAAGT
>NC_081448.1:8740575-8740696 GCF_007210705.1 Tigriopus californicus
AGGGGAGGCAGGTAAGGCTTAGAACGAAGGTTTTCCGCGAATTCTCCTTCTCATCAAAGTTGGAACAGCCAAGTTGACTGTCCGTCTTGTTCATGATTTATGCCAACAAGCAAGCGCTTTC
>NC_081448.1:8740747-8746164 GCF_007210705.1 Tigriopus californicus
CATTTTTTCCATTTTACATGCTCGTTAGGCATTAGCATTTTAGTATTGAGCCAATTTTGATAGTGCGTTCACTGATTAACACCAAACATGCTCATTTAGTAGGGTCAAAATCACTTGATTATTAAAAATTCAATGGGCGAATGGTGCGAGTTGACTGTGATGTTTGTCTTCAGTTCTCTCTCCCCAAAATCAGGGTGCCAGACCACATTTTTCCTTGAATTTCCTTTACTTGACATCCCCTATATGTCAGGGATTGCCACTTAGAAGCAAAAAAAAAAAGTTTAGCCCACTTTGGCGTATTATGTTTCCACTTTTATTTGCGAGATCGAGATTATCCAAGAAAGCATTCAAGTACGTTGAAGATGTTGAATGTCATTTTCATGGCTGGAAAGGTCCAAGGTTACCATTCTCGTCCAGAAGGAAAAACAATTTGTGCAAAGCTCTTTTAAACGCACCCATCATATAATTCACATGAAACTCTATGCCTAACTGCACTCAGGCATTTGCAAGTAAATTATTCAATATCGGAAACGGTATGAAATTCTTCGAGTTCACTCTTCTTTTTTAAAAAATTTTATTCCCTCTTCGCACTTTGATTATTTTTTTTTCCTTCAAAATTCAAACGTAACTCTCATAAAACCTTTTAGACGCTAAATTCACAACTGCAGAACGAGAACCATTCTGATATCGGACTTGACACGGCCTGTCGGAATTAATACGGAATGGGTGGCTTCACTGGCAGAACGAGACTCAACCCTTCCACCCAATACTGACCAACTCTCAAAAAGCCATTGAAGGTTGGCAAATACATACATCCCAAGAGCCTTGACAACCTAAAACATCGTCCAACAACAACGGTGCTCATGATCCACTCTTGGAATAAGAATAATCCATTCCATAAAAAGTGCTCTCGCTAAGACTACTTTGTTGTGGGACAGGAAATAGCATATTGCACAACCGTTCTTCGCAGCGTGTGAGCATAATAAACACGAACGGAAAATACGACCCTTGAGTTTGGGCGGGGCCGACCTGGAACCATGAGAGTTTCCACGTTGTCGAGACTCTCCCTCATTCAGTTCTCCTCCCTCCCTTCCTGCGTCCCTTTCCGTCCCTTTCCCTCTGCTTTTGGTTCCTTGCTTCAACTTACAGGACGTTGGCAAAATGATACGATTGTATCGTAGCGCTTCAAAGGTCTTGGCCTTTATTAGAGCTTTGCAAGTGAAAAAGGGACGAGAGGGATAAGTTGAAACATGGAATAGCAATGCTCAATGGAATTGTTGTTAAAACAATGGGGTCTTGTGGTGCAGAGGGGAGAAGATCCAATCTGAAAGTCAAGTGGTATGACCGTAAAAAGCGTTGATTTTCTAGTGGTTGCTCCGAAATGGGACAAGTTGTCGTCGAGGCATTGGCCGAGAAAGAATTTGAACATGACATGGATTACAATCAATCAGAGGGTATAGATGATAGAGGGCTGGTAGATATAACAAATAAACAAGCGTGTAAGTGGGGAGAGCAAAACAACGAGAATGATGCCTTTATGGTCGGTGGATAACCGAGTACAAAAGCGTGAAAATCAACCAAAGATGAATGGAAAGATTCAGGGCCAGATTCGTCCGTGGATGGATTTGGCGTTGGTTTGGTCGGCATAATCAGAATCGGACTCGTCATCTCAATGGCCAGTGACCAAAGCGTGTCCTGAACTGACGAAGTGGGACAATCTCGCTCATTATGGAACAGAAAGATCACGGGGTTGACGGACATCAACAAAATGGGTCTTGAACAAATCAAAGCCACAAAAGGCTGAGTCGATCAACAATGAAAATAAATCCCGTGAATTCTTCCAGTGCCATTACGAGCAAACGCCAAAATAAGGCAAAACAAACATAACAAATCATACATTAAACAAGACGAAAAGAACACAAAGCAATCGGAAAAATAAGTTAGGGATAATAAATGACAAATGAAGGGGGACAAATGAAGGGACAAATGAAGGGACGAATGAACGGTGAATGAATGTAGAAATTGAATAACATGACAATAGAAAAGGATCAGGGAGGTCGTGAAAAGTCAGATCAAAGAAATTGGAGCAAACCTACCAAGCACCAAAGGGACTCTTTTTGGTGGGATGGGTATGTTTATGGAGATTTTCTAACCGCCAGCGGGAATGCAATATAGCAGCTTGAATTAACTGTTCCATGAGCATTGTCACTCCAGGCATAAGAGTGGTATTAATGGTCTGTGAGCGCATTCATCAAATTGAGCACTTCTCTATGGTTATCATAAGATATACTAACTACTATCTGAGGAAGAAGCAACAAGACGAGAAGGCTTGCCAGGCACGTCATCTGGAAAACCAGACCTCCTGCTTTGGACCATTAAAAACCGGAGCAACGATCTTTTTTTTTCACTTAATGAGTCATCTTAGTGTATCTCATCCTTTGGCATGGCCAGTACGTCGTTTTTGTGAAACCATTTCATACGTTTAGCCCGGGAAGATGTGAGTGTCTTCTAATTGGCAAGATACCTTTGACCTCTGCGTCCCCCATTTTGATGACGATCAGAAGTTGCATCCTGAGTCCATTTTCATTCATTTGAAATGCCACTACTTTATCTACCTCCTGACGATTGGTGCTTGATAACGAGCGACACTAGCCTGGTCTTGCACACTTATTCTTCGTTTTTTTTGTGGCTGTCGTCGTTGTCGTCGTTGTTGAGCTCGACTCATCTCGATGATCAGGAGTGGGAGCACTATCTACGTACTGCAGAGAATTGCTCTTCCTCTCCCAGGTTCTCTCCCAATGATCGAGTCGGTGGCACTCTGTCGGTGTGTGTGTATGTGTGTGTCTCACACGCACTCACTCAAAAACCACCGGATGTTCAGGGTAAATTAGTGTCTTCCATGTGGCAGTAGCGTTCCTTGCCGGATGATGAAGCGCTCTCACCTGTGTGTGTGTGTGTGTATTATCTGTTGTCTGTCGTTACCTTTGAAGCAAAAAGAGTCTGTCTTTTCGGCAAACCAACCATCACCATCCCCACCAATACCAGCCACTGCACCCCAACGAGGTTCAAGTGCTACTGTTCGTTCATTTTGTTCATGCGCTCGAAGCGCTTTCAATCCCAGCTTCACAGTTCACAATGCCACGGCCACCGAGGAACGAATAAACAAATGAACGAACGAACGAACGAACGGGCAATCCAGCCCCGAGAGCACACCGACAATTTGGAAACACAAGTAGAACCAACCAACCAACCAACCAACCAACCAACCATGAGAGGAAGGGAGAAGAGAACTTACCCTTACGAAGTCCCCTGGCCAACTGCTTCTCTGACTCGCTGACTTACTCGCTCCCTGATCATTTGAATTACTCCAGAGCTAATATGAGGTACTTGCACAGTAGCAGACCGCCCTAGAGAGAAAGAGCTTGATAGTGAGGGAAATAACAACAACAACAACAACAACCACAACTTCATGACGATAGAGACAGTGGATGAGCCGGGCTCCATGAGCAGAAGTACGGCACTGTAGAGGACTTTGCTGGCATTGACAGAGGAAACCTGTGTTGATGGACCAGCTGTTACGAACCACATTTATCTTTTTTTAGAGCACCTCTTCCGATTTTGACGGTTTTCGGTTGAGCACGCGAATTTGGTTGATTTGAGGCAAGATAAATTAACGGGTTCAAGATCCCTCAATCTGTCAAAAAAACATGAATGCAAATGAACGGCCATGGTTCGCCCTGCTTAGGTAAGATCGTTTGTCGAGAAAACTTTAAACCTTCTAAATTCTCAGAGGTTGCAATAGAAAAAGTATTAGGTACAGAACAAAATCTTTCAATCTGGCAAATGCCTAAACGAAGATGATCAACCTACATAGCGCTTACAGGCTGCGTATAAACTAAAGCACCAAAAAACTCTCTATGAACCCGTGGCAAAATGATCACACTGACGGATTCCAAGCTTTAACGTTATTTTTCGTGCCCGCTAATCACCTCTGAGATTCCGTAATCTCCCGCGGCATTTACCATTTGAGCTACTTTACACACCATCTTTGACTAGACAATCAGGGAATCGCCTAGTACCTAGATAATACATTACGCGAATCGATGGAAGGAGGGATCGATCTACCACTGTGAACTGTGTGTATGTGTGTGTGTGTGTGTGAGTGCCAGGCTGTTTCTCACACAGCAACATCCAACAATGTTTGAGACCAATCAAGATTGTGGTCAAACCATGAACCTCTGATAGCGTCACCGCGCATCAACGTGTATACATTCATATACTGTACTTATGTGTCGGGATGTCCAAAGTTTGCCTGATATGGGACTGACAGCAATGGTATTGCGGTGAATGCATGGATGAAACTGTTAATACAGTACATTGATATAGCAAGGCAATAAAACAAAAGTTAAGCAAATCAAACAGGCGGTCGTCATGCACAACGACAAACATCGGAGGGGAAGGGAATTCGGTGGGTGCATGCCATGGACACAGTCATGAACAGAGGAAAGTCCAACGTGCAGTGCGTCCGATCGAGTAACTACTACTGTATATTAACTGGGTCTATCATCCATTGGTTTGGCTTGGAAAAATACAAGTAGTGTTGGTATTAGTTCAAAGAGGCAAAGAGCAATGAAGCGTCAAGCATCTACGTACCAACGAACGTATGCACTACGTAGGAATTGTCAGGCTCAGGGAAAAAAAAGAAGCCAACAGACCAGAAGAGGCTGCTTCCATTGCCAACCAATGCCAATGCCGATGCCTGCGACCACGAACAGGCAATCAATGCGTCCATCCAGCCAATAGACTCGGAGAGAGACAGAGAGAGAGAGAGAGACCATGGAAACATAAAACACGCCAACTTCTTCTGATATTATAGATGTTCATGACGGTGATCATGATGATCGTCGTCAGAGAGAGAGAGAGAGAGACCATGGAAACATAAAACACGCCAACTTCTTCTGATATTATAGATGTTCATGACGGTGATCATGATGATCGTCGTCCGCGCTCAAGCGCATCCAAATCAACCGCCGTCACTCAAAACCACTTGATTTGATATTCAATATCGAGGGTTCCAAAGACGTGAAATAGTTCGGGAACCCAAGCAAGTCAGCAAGCAAGCCAACTACTTGCATGCAACGGTTCCGAGTCTCGTCCAATCTCCCTCCACCTGTCGGTATGTACGTATGCATGCTGAACTCACTGACTTATTACAACAACTCGTGCCTCCTTGCTTACTTGGCCATGCGGTCATTCTGTCACGCTGTGGAGATCACTCATAAGAGCTACTAGCTGAACGAACACGACTGATTACTGACTCANATCAACCTACATAGCGCTTACAGGCTGCGTATAAACTAAAGCACCAAAAAACTCTCTATGAACCCGTGGCAAAATGATCACACTGACGGATTCCA
>NC_081448.1:8746192-8752104 GCF_007210705.1 Tigriopus californicus
GCCCCCCGCCCTCTTGTTTCTTGACGGCCAATTTCATACTTCACAGGCGATCCCATCAAGGGTAGGGGGCATATAGATTATGGCGACAACAAGATGAAATGGAGGCAAGTGTGCAAAATGCCATCCAAACCGGCAACAATTCGACCAATGCCAATCATTACCACTCTTGTACAACTAGTTTTAGGACTTGCAATACGAGAAGTACTACCTCTACCATACGTACCACACATGGCTTTCCGTGTTAGACAATCATTGTCGATACTGACCAAAAGCGTATCATGTCACGAAATTGTGTTTTATGCTTTGTAGTCTGATTGCTCTTAAACGGAACGTCAATTCACGGCTCAGCTAGCCCGGCTAGAAATTTGCAACTTCTTTCTTTCCACTTTGGTGACAGAAGCCATTGCGGCATTGTGGCTTTTTGGCACCAAAGAGCGACATGACTATCATCACGATCATGTTGCAGGTGTCTCTTCCACCGATTCCACTATTTTCTTTGTATGAAGAAGACACAATAATCATAATGAGAATAGTTGTTGTTTTTGTAGTAATGAAAAAAATATATTCGGTCGTTTTATTTACGACTTTGGGGTGACACAATTGGACGGAACCTGCTAGAATCTGTTGGTGTTCAGTGACATGCATACATTTACATAAAGTATTTGGGGCTGCCGTCATGAACCGCAAAAGTACGTGTCTAATATCATTGTTCGTTGGACGTAGCGAGAGTCAAATGTTAGGAAACGAAAGCCGAGAAATCCAAGTCATTGCCAGCCAAAAAAGATTCGGGTGTGGATATCGATTGAGAAGTCTCTCACGAGTGCCCGATACTTAAAGGCCTTATCTGGACTTTTACAAGTCAAGCAGTGAAACAAATGGTCGAGATCCTTATTTGCATTATCTATTTGCAAGAACTTGCCCTTAACCGAGCTATAAGTGACTTCCTTCTGACACTGGGATCCTGGGATCCTGGGAACCAATGAATATGATATTACGATCGAGACTGGCAACAAAGACTTTGCCCAAGCCATCATAATTATGGTCAATATTTGTCCTTTTTGGTTCTCGACAATCAACGGGTTTGGTTGGTCCCCCGTTATTGCCAAACTGTTCCAATATGTCTACCTAATGAAGTCTAGTCCTTAACTTCCCCTTCAATCGACCACCAAAGTGAGCGAAGAAAACGCCACCTTGGATCTTGGGTCCTTCATCCCTGATAGCGTGTGAATCGTTAGCTGAGCCAATTCTCAATTACCAACAACTCTGATGAAGGGATCACCTGGGCAGGAAATCAAGGGAATTCTATCGTCGCCACATAGGCTAGTTGGTCATTTCCTTCAGAAAAAGCCCTCCCGTCAGGGGGATGATTTCGGAGATTGGCGTGAACCTGGGAAGTCGGGAGAGAATGGCACGAAATGGAAGGCGAATAAGAGAGAACCTCAGGGCCATCGGATTGATAATGATGGTACATTTTTCCCAAAGGAAGGAAGCTTCCGTCAGTTCAACTTCATAAGCGATCGTGGGGGTAGAAAGTCCAAATCGTTCTAATCGTTGCGTTGCTTCCTGTGCCGAATGGTTCAAAGCAATTGGTTCAAAGCAATTGGTTCAAAGCAGCAAGTCCGTTCGTTGGTGAGGGCGGCCAACGCTTTATGGATCAAACAGGGAAAGGCTGAGCAGAAAGGTCAACCTCTCCCTCATCAGCTTTTGGTGTGGGCCAAAGATGGCTGCCAGATGGCAGTTGTATATTGACTAAACACGTTGCGCAACTTCCAGAACTGCAAAGCAGCCTCTTTTTGTGAGTGTGGTTTCTACTTCAATTAGATTTGCGCAAATCAATTTACAATAAGACCTTGGAAATACTTCGATAAAAAAGAAATCAAATTCGAGAGCACTGCTTTGGCTAGCTTGGTCCTATTCTTTTAGTGGCCTCAAGGAGAATTCCAGGCAGTAAGATCTATTCATTGACATGCCGCTTCAGCTCGGTTTATTCTCAAATGCAAATTCAGAACAAGATGGGAAGTGTTCCTGGGCTATGTTTTATACGAGGAATCAATAACACCTGTGATAGGTGTGTGACACTTATGACTTGATTGCCCTCCTAGTTGTAGGGCTGAAATAAATTATTCTTTACCTGCTGATTGGGCCTAAGTTCTTGGGACGCTTGGAAGAGGATCCAGGAACACAAACAACACACTGCTTCGGAGCACTGCCCACATCGGAATGATGAATGGATGAACGGGATGAACGGACGGAATCTAAGAAAAATATTCTCCCACTCTTGAAGGTGGTGGTGGAGGTGGTGGTGGAGGAGGAGGAGGAGGAGGATTGGTGGTGCTGGTGGCGGTGGGTGCTTGAAGATTTGTTAAAAGGAAGTGAGCACAATTTTGTGCGTGAGCGAGTTATTGAAGAAGCAAGCACGGACCTAGAACCAAAGGGCAAGGATGATGGCGATGATGATGACGACGATGACGACGACGATGACGACGACAACGTTGCGGATGACAATGCCAGACCATCAGGGCGCTCCAGCACACGGGGGATAGGGACGACGACAACGAAGACAAGTCCTATGGGAACCGACGTAAGGCCCTATGGCGTGAATGAGTGCCTCCATGGGGTGGTACTCTGGATCCAAACAGAACCTTCTTCCTCTCCTCCAAGAATCAAACACCATCCTCGCCACTTTGGGGCTCCAAGACAGGTAACATCGTCAGTAACAACAACAACAACAACAACAACAAGATCAAGAATAACAACAGTAACAACACTACGACCAACGACGACAATGACGCCAACAACAACAACGTTGCTGAAGCACCGGGAACAACGCCAAAATGATTGCCCAGCACTTTTCCTTCTATTCTGATAGCAATTCACTCCAAAGCAGTGTTCCTATATATTTCCAAATTGTGTTCCACTTGGTCTACGCTCATGGCTCATGGGGAATAATCACTCTTTGAAAGGTAACTCTTCTACTGTATCTACTCACTCCGTTCGACTTTGCTCGGACAGCGAGGGAAGCAGCTGAATTTGGGCCGTCCACCAAATGACGACGACAACAACAAGAATGATGAGAATGAGGACGATGACGACGACGACGATGAAGGTGATCAGCTAGAGAGTCCTTTGCCATGACCATGTGCATGATAGGATCCCTATGAGCGTTGCTCTCTAGCTTGTCGTCCGTTGGCCTGTTCGTTTAGGCTGTCGAGGCAAAATTGGACTTGGGAGCGGATCGAACTTCTGGTTGTCTGGTGGAGAACACGAGGACGTCCGTTTCCCGACTTTAATGATAATGGCTCCTCCAGACCCCTTGAGCAAGCTCGAGAATCGCCGTTTACTCGTCCGTCCGTCCGTCCGTCCGTCCGTCCGTGCGTTTGTTCCTACGATCCTTGGTTGATTCGCTAGCAGCTCGTCTCACCTGGATGAGTTCGCTTTGATTGCGAGAGCCTTCATCTTGTTCCCTTCATCATTCCAAAACCCAGTATGGACAATATATCGTAGAAGGCAGAGAAGCGGCAATCCTGCTACTACGACTACTATTCCGAACAGCTCGATTGCTGGCTACAACTCGTGGCTGGCTGGCAAATGCCATCATCAACGAACAGAGAAACAGAACGAGAGAGGGACGTTCGAACAAACGAACGAATAAGCGACTGACTGACTGACTGACTGACTGACTGACTGAGTATACGAGAATGGAAGCCTGCTTTCCCGCTTGCAGTTGTCTTTGTCGTCGTCGTTGTTGTCGTTGTTTTAGTGCACTGCTATGTAGTTCTAGTATGAAAGGGCCCTTCTTGGCTCCCATATGTCCATCCGGAGCCTTGTAGGTATACTATATTGTACACTAGACAGGTACCGCTAGTGGCACCACTGATGACTAAGAGAATCAAGTAGTTGGTCCTTTCTCGGGGCCACGGGTGAGTGACTGACTGACTGACTGAGTGAGTGAGTGAGCGACCAACTGGAAGTTGTTCTGCTCCGGGCACTTTGTTGGGAAAAAGGGGGATCGCGTTTTTAGGGCCCACCAAGAACAATTGCTAAGGAGACTCTCTCTCTCTCACACACACACACATACACGATAACACACTCACGCGTTTCAAGGGAAGAGGGAACAGAGAGAGAACGACGAAAGAAAGACGGAAAGAATAGCGAGGAAGGACGGGGGAAATACTGTACGTAGGGACGTAGGGGAGAGCTATAGAGCATATCAGAGGGACGCAGTTCCTGGCCTGATACGATGGACTAATGTTGTTTTTCAGGTGTTCGCCATATACGAGTACTACAGGAATAGTCAACCTTTGCCGGGTACAACTGAGTCCCTTTCGTTGGGATATTACAAGTTGATACCGAGGGAGGAGTGGTGGTGGTCGATGGCCGTGGAAGAGGCAAGGAGCTGGAGGAAGAGCACGCGAAGAAGAAGAAGACAGACGAGGAGGAGGAGGAGGAGGAGGAGGGAAGGAGGAGGAGGCGGGTGGATCATCGATGTCGAGGACTTGGACGTGAAGATCATCATGCAATCAAACCAAGTTGAACCACTGACGAGGATCTGGCCTCCATTGCCTCGACATAAGAACCAACCAACAGCAATGCACGCAATGGAGAGAGAATCAAATACGGGAAATTGTGACCGACCGACCGACGGACGGACGACGGACCCGTCTAGTACAACATCTTAGTCGTCGTCGTCGACGACGACGACGAAAACAACAACGAATTCGACAACAATAATAATAATAATGAATAAGTGGTTGCGAGCTTCGGCAAAAAGAGACAGAAAACCACCAAGAGGAGTACCACCGTGATGATCTTCATGATGAAGACGAATCCATGGTGATGAAAAATGCCAGTACCACCGTGATGATCTTCATGATGAAGACGAATCCATGGTGATGAAAAATGCCCTACTAGTCCACTTCCACGGATGAGTCCAGGCAGCCATGATAAATGATGGGATTGGCAGATTTGGCACCATCACACATCACTCAAAAGAGATCGGTTGAAACGTGTGGATGACAGTATCAGTATTGCTAGATCAATTATTGAAAGAGCGCACACATCATTGTCTAGTTTTTTCAATCAATGAAGCTTCACACAAGAATCACACACAGTTCATGAATCCAAGATGGATCAGTATCGGAAAATGGTTTACATCGTGTTTGATCATCAGTGTCTGATTGTCATTGACAAGAATCCGTCTCTCGATTCGGAGAGAGAAAATGCCAACCAAAACAAAATAATTGGGAAATGCAGGGCCGACTCTTTAAATTCTTAACAAGACAAAAGCAGCATATCTTCCATCACAAACAGTCCCCGATCTAACGTTCCTAGTCAAGTAGAAAAGACACTATCACAAGTATTGGTTCGTCATCTAGAGCCTGATCAAAAAGCTAGTGGGAAGCGTTCGACGAGTGTCACCGAAGGCTCTCCCAGCTTATCTGGCTATGAATTATTCAAAGAGCGAATTTCGTTAAAGGTTAACATCGAACACATTTGTCCAAAGTTCAAAATGGCGGGCTTTGGAATCAGCCAAATTTGGCGGCCCCGCCTTTTTCGTGTTGCTTCGCTCCCGGGCTCGGTCTTTCTCTATCCAACTCGAAGCCCAACAACACCCATTCATAACGTCTACATCAGGCTCAGGTCTCAGGTAGGGAGGAGAAGAAAAGCCTCGAAGGTGAATTTAATTGCTCTTCATCTAAGTTGCTTGGCTCCAAGTCGACATAAACCATCCATAATGATCCGACCACATAAACCAGGGCAAGGAAATGTCGTGTTTCGGACGATTATCTGCGGTGCAAAAGTCCCCTGCCATTTTGATGGGACCAATCTTATCAGGCCAATTTATCAATACGTGTGACTGACTGAGTCGAGACACTCGCCCAAGGTTCTTCAAGGGCTCAAGTATTGATCCT
>NC_081448.1:8752140-8754018 GCF_007210705.1 Tigriopus californicus
AGGGAGAATGGAATGCGGTTTTGGTTTTCTTTCACTCGCTTCCAACAGTTCCCTGGCGGCTTTCAGTTCCCCTATTTCTACGTACGTACGTACATATTATTATTAGCGGTAGCATGAACTGTGAACTGTTTGTGTGCTTTCCAGTCAGCCAGCCAGCCAGTCAGAGAGCCAGCTAGTGGACCGGGCGAGGCCCCGTTGAATGTTATACCTGTTAATCGATTAAAGATTTTTTTTTGTATTGATATCACCAACTTCGGCTCCCTTCAGAAGACCTTTCCCTAGGAACACCGAGTTACTGGATTGACTCGCGGGAGATAGGAAATCTGAGCTACCCAGTCGGCTCAAGCTCGCTAGTTGGCTGGCTGGCTGGCTGGATTGGTGGGTTTCGTCTGCTGTTCCGTGTTCCAAAGTTCCAAAGTTGGTTGAGAATGATAGGACTTCTATGGAGTTTAGACAGGGAAAGGCCCGTTGAAGTTATACCTGTTAATCGATTAAAGATTTTTTTTTTGTATTGATATCACCAACTTTGGCTCCCTTCAGTAGACCTTTCCCTAGGAACACCGAGTTACTGGATTGACTCGCGCGAGATAGGAAATCTGAGCTACTCAGTCGGCTCAAGCTCGCTAGTTGGCTGGCTGGCTGGCTGGATTGGTGGGTTTCGTCTGCTGTTCCGTGTTCCAAAGTTCCAAAGTTGGTTGAGAATGATAGGACTTCTATGGAGTTTAGACAGGGAAAGCTCAAGACGATTTTGAGAACAGAATTTAATCTGAACTGATCAATGATGTGGAGACAATTCCGAATCAGACGACAAGGGTAACTAGAGCGCTCTTTGATCTTTGAAAGGTGGCTCCTTTGAACTATTAAGTGGTCCTGGAACCAAGGCAATGAACTGAAGATTGCATGATGTACGTATTGTCCCTACAATCGCAAGAAGGAACTATCGCAGGGTTGAAAGCTCCAGGGGAATGAATGCTCGCCTATTTTCAAGGAAATGGCCGGGCCAAGAACTGATGTGAAATCCAACGAATCCACTCAGTACGACATTTACTATACATTCGTGCGTACATTGCTAATTCAGACATAGCTCCTCGACGGCTAGGGTCATTCGATTGCATCCTTTCAATCATCCAGAGAAATGATTTCAGAGCATTGAACGTCTGTTACGACACACTAAATGTTGGCCTTCTTTTTTCTGTCTTGCAAAAAGGTCTTTGAGGTCATTCAGAGGTCATCATCATACCTGTCAGGCTTTAGCTTCCACCAACGAAAGAACAAACGAACGAACGTCCTTGGCACAGCAGAAGGTTGGCTGGTTGGTGGCTTGAGACTTCCTGGGGGGTTCAAGGTCGATCCAGGACCATTGGCCACTCCCAAGCAGACTTTTTCAACCTTGACAGCAACAGAATCACGCAGGTACGAGCCTTTAGAGTGTTCAGTATCATGCCATGCTAACTCGGTTGGGTGGTCGATGGCTAATAAATACCTGAAAAACAAACAAATAACATGCGGCGACACTTCGTAAATCAGTAAAATATAGTCTGTTTAGCCTCTTACTACATTACTAGTACATGGAGAGAATAGAATCGTAGCGAAGGAAAGGAATTTGCGAACTCCGTTCTTAAATTGAGTGAGCGAAAAAGATTGCTTCAAAGATTGGGAAACGGTGACAGTCATTAACCACTTTGAACAAAAAAGCGATCCCCTAGTACTAAATGGTATGACTATTTTTGATAAGTACGCCATGAGCCATCCCAAATGCAATCGGATGCCCAGATACTTGATTTGTTTCAAAGGAGAGATTGGGTAACCTTGTGAAAGGCTATTAAGAAGTCGAAATACTCATACTCAAGGTCTTTAGAGGGGGTTGTCCAGCATGAA
>NC_081448.1:8754426-8791414 GCF_007210705.1 Tigriopus californicus
GAATCCTGGGCCACGATTCCCGATGGGGTGATGGGGCTTTGCTTGGCAAATAAAATTCGCCCAAGGAATTGGTTGAAGGCTCATCGCGCTGATGTGAGGGGCGGATTGGGAAGCGTTGGGAAGCCAAAACTGATGTTCTTTCATGCTAGCAATGCGCTGATGAGTGTAGAAACTGAGCCATTTCTTTTGACGTGTTCGAGAAGGTCGGGGTAAGCCACTAATGTGAATTTGGGTTGAACTTCCATCATGTTTATTCTCGGTTCATTCGTTCCATTGGAGTGGGGAATCCACCCATCGATCCTGGTTTCAAGCTGAATTTCCGACCTGAAAGGGCAGGCCAGGTTTCGTGCGTGGGTGGGTGGGCGCAGCTTGGGGTGGGTTACAGATAAGATGGGCTCCGGTTCTTAATCAAACTCTTGACGTGACCGGTATGTATGTCCTTTCTGTCGCAGCCGGCAATTACCTGAACGCAAGAATTGAAGCGCTATTGGGACCCCGGGAAACACATTTTGAAATGTTCAATGTAAATCAATAGCCTCGTCACTTACTTACTATTGCAATCCTGGTCATGATATTGAATGCCTCCAGGACAGTCCAATCCATCCATGCTTCCATAATGGATCAAGCCATGGCACATGATCGAGATCCCAAATCGTCGTGCTAAGGGTTTCATAGGAGGCGCGCGGATGACAAGGGGGGGGGGGGGGGGGGGGGTTGAGCTGGTTGAACTGGCTGGGCTGAGAAATGAGGTCCAAGAAATCCCAGGCATTGTGATCTTCAATCGTTTGGGTTCACTTCGATTTTCACCACGCCCATTGATCTATTCAAAGTAGCTGACGGGCGTTTTCACTCATCGTTCATTTACTTACTCCCTTTGTGGGAGGAGGAGGCCTCAACGAGAACATGTTGATGCCCACTAGGTAAAGTGTTGCCAATTTGAATCATCCTAGACGGCCAACGCCAGGAATGGGAAGAGCGGGCCGATAAAGCGTATTCTCTCCACCGATTAGTTGGCGGTGCCCATTTTCATGCTTGTGGCAAAATGTTAGAAGGTTTAGATAGAGACTTTTAGGGTTATTAATATTGTGTTAGGTTGGGTTGGGTTAGTTTAGGTTAGGTTAGGTTTGATTAGGTTGGGTTAAGTTTTGAGAAGGAGCACCGCCAACTAATCGGTGGAGAATAACGTTGACCGAGCGTGCCTCCTTGGATCCCTTCGGATCACTGGAGGCGGAACCCGGCTGGCACTTAACGGGCTTGAACGGACTCACTGAGAACGATTGGAGGAGAAGCACACTTAGAGCCTAGCGTGAGCATAGCTGAGTATAGCTGAGTACAGACCCCGAGTGTACTCCAGGACCTCAAGCATATACTTCAAGCACACCAAGCATTTTGAATTAATAAGCTTAACATCCGACCTCTCAAAAGAACATTCCTCTGCTATTGAAAAATGAAATCAATCCGCTGTAGGAGAAGGGATCCCCAAGAAAACAAGGGTTCAATTAACGGTCCTTCTATTTTGTACCTACTCTCATCATTGGGGGATTATAATGTAAAACTCCCGAGGTTTGAAGACATTAACACTTTTTCTTACTGGTGAATTCCCTTTTTAATATGTTGCTGCACAACACTATTTCCAAACTAGAACTACGGGCTTTTTACTTACAATTGTGGTCATTTCAATCATCATTACAAATATTTGAAGGTCTATTATTTATCTCTAGTGCTGTTACAGTGGAAGCCAGGTTGCTTTTTTTACCAAAGTTATGTTACTCTTGAAACTATGCCCTTAGTTTTAACTATTGCATTAACCAATTACTGTACAGTACGAATATCACAAGTTACATGAAAAGGTTTCTCTTTACCAACCAATTCATGTTCAGAAGAACTTGAAACTCATTTGTCATTCTCACGCAGATGCTTTTCGATATGAATGATTATTCATCAGCGCCATCGTAATTTTGCTAGTGATTAGTACACATTCATACTATAAATACGGGGTCTGCATATCCTGATGTCCCATTCAAGGGATTTGGACAATAAAGAAAGAATAAAAACGTGCCAACAGAAGATCATTTGATGTTTTCAGCATTACTAGTTACTTGAACAATGCCAGCTCAATTTTCTGTTCAAATCCAACACCTGCTCGCTTGTCGAAGAAGTTTGCATGTGAATTCCAGGGTGATTTAAAATTGAAGATCAGACACTCCCCTTGACGTTTCTGACTTCATCATTTATTGGTAGTACGTATGAATGACAATAATACCGGCTTTTTGAATGTCGGATAACATGTGCCAGAAAATGATACAAGACAAGGGATTGTTGAAAAAGCTTTCTGTAGGTGTGGTATATATCTCTATAAGATGAAAAATGATCGAGCATTAAAGTCGATTGAGAAGCTCAGAGATGAGCTTCTACTATTTCATAACAACAAACATTCTCCCCTTTGTCTTGTCTTTCATTCGAATTTCGGTGGAACTGACGTACGTGGATACGTGCGTTGGTTTCGTTCGTTCATTCGTTCGTTCGTCGACCGACCATCGTCATGTACAATGGTTGTAGTACCAGTTGCACGTACGAGATACCCTATACAAGATCCTCGAATTGGTGCGCCAGCAATATTACGACAACCATGGGAATCGTTAATACACCCGGTTAGGGCTTTTGTTTTTCAAGCCAAGCTTTTGAGAAGAATATTTGACACAAGAAGTGATGGATGTAATCAACCGAAAATAAATCAGTTCCATCCAATACTGGCAGATAACTGCATGGCTGATTATGCTGAAATTGAGCTAGATAGGTACCTACAGCTAACTTTTGACGAGGCAAAAAGCCAAATAGGAAAGCAAGCGAAAGATGACAAGATTCTGCCCAAAACTTCGGCTACATACTTTAGGGAGACATAATAGCCTAGGCCTTGACAGACGGTTCCACCGTCCTTCTAGAAAGTTGTATATAGTATAAATAAGTATAGAAAGGACAAGAGCTCGAATAATGTTGAACATGAGCCCTGCTTGTCCATGGAGTTCCGATGTCTCCAATTTTCCTGAACGCAAGGTGGTGTGGTGAGTCGAAGCCAAAGCATGCTCAGTTGAGCGTATCGTTATTTATTTCTTTGCTTGATTTGACTATGCCATTGGTATTCTTCTGCTCCGTTCTGCCCCGGCTAATGGCATCCATTGCCTTTACTTTACCATCCATGGTGGTGGTGGAGGTGGTGGTGGTGTTGGCTCTTTCCGTGTCTCTTTCTCTGTTGTTCGTCGTTTGATTTCGAAAACCACTCGGACGAAGAAAAAAATGAACTACTGCTTCAGCGCCACAAAAGAAAGATTGTTCCCATTTTCATCATGGACTATGGATATTGCATTCTGCCATTAATACTCCAATATTCCAAGTCGGCCAATTCTTGCCAACCAATCTAGGTCGGGGGTAGATGTGAAACTAGCCGTACATTCAATGTTTTGATATCGAAAGTAGCGTTTCTAACTTATTTATGTACACCTTATACTGTATATCCCATTCACAATTAGTTTTAGACTGCTTTTGTGTTTGTTAGTTGTACTTTCATGCTTTCACGACTTCTATTCTTTTTGAATGAATGACTGTATTGTGAAACCAAGTTTCTGTATTGCATTCTTTTTCGCTTTGAAAAGACACAATGAAAATTGATTTAATGAGAAACCATCTTGCTAATCAGACGCCTCTTCCGGTTAAGTTGAGCTTGATATTACGATCTTACAAATTAAACCATTTTTTATCCGGGGGCCTTATACTACGTTCCCAGATTTAGCTAATCATCAATTTCTGGCTGGACTGGCTTGGCTGTGTCTTGTTTGGTCTCGATTTTGAGAGGCTTGGAAGTGACCTTCGTTAATGGTAAATGTTCGATTTCACTGCACGAAGGTAGATATGGTTTAAGTGTTCATTTGACCTAATCGAGAGTCCTTGATCGTAAATAACAACTAAGTCTGATCCTTTAGCATCAACCTGACAAGACCCGCAAAACCTATCAAAGGGACGCAAAAAAAACAAACTATTTTTGCCATGACCTCATGATTCTTCCGTTCCCGTGAAGCCTAATACCTATATAACTAAATGGTCAAACTTTCTCAGGTTTTCTCGTACTTGATGCATTGCGTTTGGATCAGGGCATATTTAGTTAACGTATGTTGTTTCAATTTTCAAAGGGGGAGATAAGTTGTTCCCCAGTAATTATAAGTCGATTTATCTCATTCCCAATATTGCGAAGGAGTTCGAAAAGATCATGAAGTCCAAACTTGTAGAGTTTTTTAAAGTCCACGGAGTCATTCCTCCTAGTCAGCACGGGTGCCGAGCGGATCAACGCCTTTGAACACTTTACTCGTAGATTACGGAGGTAAAGATGTTGAGCAGGTCTCATCTATGAAAGATGTAGGCGTAGTCCTCCAAAGTAATGGAAAGTTCGATGAGCATATCCAGATGAAGGTGGGTAAAGCTTTTCCATTTTTTTTTTCAATTTGGCCCATGCACTCTACTGCAATAACCAAGATTTTCATCATTTACCTCTACCCACCTGTCTTTGTAACTCCCCTCTTCCCTTTTTTCATGTGCATTAAACTAATTCTAGTCATCTCTACTATTATATCATTCTAGTCCACAATTTTATTAAACGAACCATTTTATTCTTTTAATCTCATTGTTAAAATCTACATACGATGTTTATACAAATAGTTTGAGACATTTTACACTGACATGACCAAGAGTCGCAAATAAATGTTATTGTTAAAAATGTGTGGTTGGATATATCGAACATTTAAGTCCAGCGATAGCATCACGATACTAACTTTGTATACGTCGATTGTTCAGCCACACCTTGAATATCCTTCACCTATTTGGGCTCCAATGAGTTCAGCAGGTTTTGCAAAAGGTCCAACAAGCCCAAAGATGTTTCACTAGGAACATCACAGGATTGAGAGAGCTCTCATATTGGGAGAGACTAAAAAAGTTGGGACTGTACAGTGTTCAGAGAAGGTACGAAAGGTATCTATCTGACACTACGTTTTCAAAGGCATTCATGAACTTTGTCCCAGCCCAGGATTTAGGGTCAATTCTAGTAATCGTAGAGGCTTAATGTGCGTTTTGAGAGCACCTTCAAGCCCTTGAGAATCCAAGCTAGTTTGAACAATGAAGTCCATATCTCTTCCATTTCGGGCTCCTTCATTGTTTAATTTGCTGCCTTCAAATATTCGTAGGGCGTATGTAGGGGCCTTGTTGATCTGTTTGCATCTTTCAAGTCAGACTTGGATAAATCTTTGGCTAGCATTCCAGATCAACCCTACATTCGAGGACTAGCTCGTTCTGCCAACTCAATGTCGTTGGTAGACCAAATTTCATAAAAAGATAAACAATTCAAAATAGATGAAATGTAATGTTTGGTTTCACTGGTCTGGGGATTGCATTCCTTGCAACGGTTAGAAAAGCCCGTGAAAACACAAAGCAAAAAAAAAACATTTCTTTTTCAAATTCAACTTGCTGGAAACATTGGTAACTGTTTTGTTCACCTTCAACACGATAGATTCAGGATGTACACCGTAACCGTAATGTTTTTTCACCTTTGAAGTCTAGCGGCATTTTATATTTCTCGCTTCATATGACCTGTTTCTGAGCATAAAGTAGATGTTTTGGGTAACCAAAGGCACGTGCTAGATAATATTGAAGAGGGAATTTCCAATTACCACTAAGGTACAGTAGTTGTTTTGGCCGAGGTATATTAATTGCTGAAGTATCACTTCTCTGGAAAAAATGAATATCGCTAGGCACCAAAGACGCCCTCAGAAGACGTTTAAACTTTTGGCTGGTTTTGGCTGGAATGACTAAATTTGCTACTTCTAAGACCTTGAGGATCTCATTGCTTAAGAAACAATCCTGGACTACAGAAGGTTGAAACTGATCAATGTGGTTAGAAGAAAGCCTTTTCCAATTATTCCCTCCTCCAAACTAGTGATGTGTTCCGATCCGGAAGGTCAGCTTTTTAGTTTAAAGGACCTCAGTTAGGGCTCCCATCACAAGCTAAAGAGAGTACAATATCAAAATAAAAACTCCTTAAATGAGTGGCAAAACGCGACTCTGCCGTTCTAGGTCTCGGAACCAGGGCTGCTTTAAAACTCGTTCCTGATCTTGGGTCTTCATTTCTCTGCCCTTTTTCGTTGGAATGGGAGCCCTACCAGAGGTTCTTCAAGCTAAACAGCAGATTTTCCGGATCGAAACCCATCACTACTCCAAACTCACTGTACGACCACCTTTGGGCTCAAAATTCGGAAAACGTCTTGTCTGCTCCAATGGTGAAGCCCCCACGAAAGACCATGAGATGGGCCATGTTTGGCCTTTGCGGAGCGTTTGATTTGCATTTAATTCCTCAAAACACCAAAGCAAATGCCTAACACTATATACCAGCATGAGATTTTGTCTAAAATAGCCCTCCCTGCCATGAAGAGGAAATTCACCACAGGCCCATTGACCCTAAAGAAACTCACCCCTTCAACTTCAACATTATTGTTTATACAAGATGGTCTCAGTCTGTTCATCAGTTTGAACTTTACGGTCACAGTGTATGTAAAGTTCGGGCTTATTGCACTTAGCTTGTTTCCTATGTTCGTTTACTTTTGGACTTTTGCCTCGTTAATACCTTAGAATCCTTGCGATTTCGACAGCATCAAGCAGAAAAGTTCGAGAACGTGGGGTCAAAAGTTGATCAGTATTTGAACAAGCCCGAATATTGATTTTTTTTCTTCTCAATGTGCAAAGCGTAGAAGTTCATCTCAGTTAAGGGAAAATGCGAGCATGGCTTGATTTCATTTATTGAAATATGCTTCAACAAGATATAATAAGTATAATATAGTAGCATTATGTTTTTTCTCTGTATAACGATTTGGGTTTGGGTTTTCTTTTCTTTTAATATTCTTTTTTCCTTCATTCGTTTATTTCCGCCCTTCATTGCCACTCGAACCCGTTCATTTGATTTGGAACTCATAAGAAGATCTTCTTGTGCTGAAGCATGCGGTTTGGCGACGTGAATGGTGATGAATATTTTAACCACAACGGTGATGACAACGGGAAGCATGACGATGATTAGAACAATGATCGTAGTAGCATTAATGAACATGGTGGAGACAACAATATTGCTAAATGAAGTGTTAAACAGAGGGGCGGTGATAAGGGTGGCGATGGGGGACAATTATAAGGACATAAATGGAAATGAAGACCGCCATCCACGATTTCCGAAGGATGCCAATGGGTAAATAATGTAAAGTAAGTGCATATTGCGATTGGATTTGAATAGAGACTTCAAGTCATTGAAGTCTTTTGCCTTATCGTGTAATTTGCAGGTGGAAAGAAGTCTTTAATAGCTCTTGCCACAAACATTTGGAATTCAGCGAAGGTCTTAGGAGAAAAATGCGAACGATATTATTACTGTTCATTATTATTATTATTGTTGTTGTCATCGTCTTGTTCATTCGAGTTGCCATTGTTGTTGTCAAGTTTGAAAGCTACTTTTCCGTGTTTCTTTGAATTTGAAGTGGTTCTTTTTGGTTCGACTTTGCGTCTTTCTTAACAATGTTAAATAACATGTCTTTTAACATTCCTTTTCGGTTGTGGGTAATGTTTTTACAAGAAAAGAAGATGAATGGCTACAAAAGTCCAGACGGGGGGGATAATCTTCAAACTACGAGTGTTCCTTGGGTTATTGTGATATAAATAGGTACTCGTAATTTTCTATTGATAATTGTTGTTATTGTGTATTAGTAAAAGGAGTAGCTTGGTTGTAGTATCGATAATGATGATGAAACCAACAATAACATTGGCAATAATGATGATATCGAGGATAAAAGTAATGTTGATGATCATATCCAGAGCAACGAAATTTTAGTGGATCAAGATCGTGAAAATTGCATCCTGGCCATTTTGGTTCGTCCATCTTCATTCACAAAAAGAGAGATCTGTTTTTAACAATGCATTCCTTCAGGAACAACTCAGAATCTATCAAGGCTAACTACGCAGAGGATGATTCATGGGCGGTTTCCAGTGCAACCGGAAAAAATCAGAGCAATGATAATAACAACAGTCAACGATATGGGAAATAATCTTAGTAACAGACGATATTAGTCATGATTCTATACTTTCCTTAACTCGGGGACGGGGAACGAGTGAGGTGTAACTTGGAAAGGCCAGATGCTTGAAGGAGACAGGCAGAGGGCAAGCAAGGAGGCCACGGCCACGGCCAGGGTGATTAGCAAGGCCTTAAAGGGTCGGTCAAGGAATGAATGAATGAATGAATAATGATATGTACAATCACACAGACAAGCGATACATGGGATTTTTTTCTCGAGCAAGCCGTGCTTCTCATTGAACCATTTAACAACTTCTGATCACACAGGTGCATTTCGATCATTCAGCCATTTAGAGGAATTGATATTTCAAGGCGACAGGTGTGTCACATTGGACCAAAATCTGTTCGGATGAAGATGGTGATTGTGTGGTTGTCACCATGTCTTCATTTATTCCAATGGATCGGAACTGAATATTTGGATCGCAGGGGGCGTTTAGACCCGAGATCATCTGTTGAGTCTAGTCCCACTAATACCTTAAGCTCGGTTTCCTTTTCCTTTATTGTGAATCAAGTGACGAACTAGTAAAAGAGGTAATGAATTGCGATAGACCTTTGGAAATGGAGGTTGCGAGAACTTTCTTTTTCAAGTTCCCCACAGAAACTGTTGCGAATTCAAATGAGAGAAAAATTTGTTCCTAAAACATAATAAAACCATTAGAGTAACGGTTTTACTACGTTGATTAGTTCAATCATACAAAAAGTGGGAAATGAGCTCGCTTAGCGTTATGGCCAAATGAGAATAGGGTGGAGAACTGAGGTCAATGATTCCAGCCAAAGTTTGGACTGGTTGTACACTGAATAACTAGGGTTCGAGATCGATTTGGGGTACTTGGATCAAAACGTTGGGAAGGCATGCGGATTTCAAAGTTTCAAGATCATTCTAGGAGAGATCTTTCGTTATTGCTTGGTCAGATCAGAATCTTTCGGGCTTCCCACTCTGTTCAGAGCATTCTTACACGCAAACTTGCTTAGGTATCAGTTTTACAAGATAAGCTGATCAGACAGGTAAAAGTGTTTGCAAATGAATTGTTCAAATCGGGGCGTTTGAAAGTTGTTTTTAACTAGGATGACAGGAAGACTGACTGGTTTTGAGTCTATGAATGAAAAACGAGGAGCGAATAAGCTGAATGAAGGGAGCGGTAACAGCACGGCAAAACAAATCGAGGGCGTACAAAAAGAGAGATGTCAAGTAGCATGATGGGAACAACGGATCAGGGGAGCATGGGGTTGGAACTGGGACAGACTGGCACACTTGACTGGTCAGTACGGTCTGCACGTATTTGTGTAAGTGAGCGACGGAGACGGGATTGAAACGTTTGCATCCTTAGAAAATTGTCTCAGGGAGGACATCAGAGACCCCATTTTTGGCTTACTAAACTGAGTTCAAGAAGAATAACAAATGCAATCAAACCGGAGTCGGTCTTGAACGGGAAACAGAACATTGCACGACGTGGTTTACTTCCCAAGTCAGAGATAGGGTCGGAATTCGCTGCATTTCAGGAGCGCGACCAGACTCGACCAGCTGTGCATTTGAATAGCTGTGCGTAGCTTCTTGGGGTCAGCGTGGCTCGAGGAGCACGTGGGTGACTGATCCAGGCCGACCCTTGGGGTCGGCCCAAACACTGTTTTTCTTCGATGCAATCAGTTTAGCTACAATTCTTTGGGTGGAATCCCTTAGCATTTGGTCGGTGTCCGTGCGTTCCGGCGGCGGGAACTGCGGATCGGATCTCCCAATCATGGTCGGACTCAGGGTCGAGAGACTCAGGTTGGGAGTCATGGCACTGTCGGCATTGACGAGAAAATGAGGTCGCAGGGCAGCCAAAGAGGACGAGGTCAGCATGGTAGTAGTGGAATGGGAGTCGTTGGCCGTCGACGACAACATGAGAATGTGTTCTTTGGTCGCATAGCTTGGAAACTCGGAAGAAGATACCACGAAGGTCGCGTTACCAATCCGGGGGCGGCTACCCCCTTCAGTCTCGGATGTCAAGGAGCATGAGGATGAGGGAGATAACGACGAGGACGACGATGATGATGACGACGGCGAGGAGGAGGATAAGGAAGGGGACCCCACCGGAAAGTGTTGCTGATCCGACTCGTTGGGGGCGGACTGTCCCGGAAAGTGTTGCTGATCCGACTCGTTGGGGGCGGACTGTCAGGCCGAAGTTAACTCCATGGAATCTGGAGATAGCGCCCCACTGTCGTCTCCATTGCCCGTCGAATAATGGGATGAGGATGCGGGCGAAGCGATCACCCCTTGGGGTGAGAGGTGAGGGGATGAAAGCATGGGGTCGCCATTCGACACAGGTCCCTCGCAATCGTCGTCCATGAAGTCTTGTAAGGAGCTGGCTGAGAGTTGACAGGAATCCAGATCGTGAGTAGGTGAAGGCTCCTCTTTGATGAAGGAAGATGATGTGGAGGATAGGAGTAAAGCCTGAGTTTGAACCGACTGTGAGGCCGTGGAAGAAGAGGAAGGCGACGATGACGACACGCTCGTGACATTTCTCGGGAAGGCCTTTTCGTTGACAGTGAATAACGCCTCATTGAGACTTTGTACCGGGATGCCATAGGCTTTCATTTGACCCTCGTATTCCTGGAAGAGAAAACCAAGGTTGCGTGAGTGTGAATTGCCGGCATTAATAGATCTGCCGGTGAGCGATACCGAACAGGCGTCCAAATTCCAAAACACGGACGACGTGATCCAATCGAAATAGTTTGAATTTGTTTGAGCAAATGGGCATGGAGAGCACGAGAGAGGAGGGAAGGCAATCAAGATCTCGGTCGAGATTTCCAATTGTGCCCTCAAGACAAGATGGATTCTTTTCACATCTTACCTGAAGTTTCAGGACGAGCCTTTTATTCTGAATGTCCTGGATTCGGACTTTCTCCTCCAAAAGTTTCCTTTTTTGTTGATCCACTTTTAACTTTCGAATATAATCCACTGAAGCCTTCAATATTGAACCCTTGTTTTGTCGGACATCGCGAACAACATCATAATACCTGAGAAAAGATAGACTTTTAAATTGGATCCCATCAACTTTTTTCTCTTCTTGTTATGAAGTCACAAAAACTTGTATTGTGAGAAGTCTTTTTAATCTAATTTCGACCCCACGACGAGAACCACAGAATCGACATTCGTTGCATTTCTTATTTACATAAGACACAAGGATAGGCCACATAGAGCAATTTAAAACAACAACCGAATATAAAGAAGAAGAAAACACATCACTCTTTAACCAAAAAAAGCCATTGACCACCAAAGTTATGGACCTGGGTCGAATGCAACATTTAAATAGCGTAAAAGGCCATTCTCCGTGAAATTTCATGGCCAGAATACAGGCCTTTCTTTCAAGGTTCAAGAGAACCCAAAGTTCCACAAAGGTTGAAACTGACTAATGCTCAAGCCCGAGTGCCCCATTTTGAAATGAGTTGAAGCTGGGCCGACAAGAAAGGCTAATTTTAGTCATTGAGCCCGCGCCATTGACATAAAGTGCAAATGGTGATTATACTTACTGGTCCTGCTGCTTGGGTAAGAGGGTTCCCAGCTCCTTGATGCGATCATTGATATTAAATCGTCTTCGTCTTTCAACTGAAAGTAAAGGGCGCTTGTGTTAGATGGTCTTTCTAATTAACGACATACAGTGATAGAGAGATTATCATTCATTAACTATAAGTTCCTTAAGATGCCAACGCAGTGCCCAATGGTATTGTATAGGATACACTTTAAGTTCAATGAGTGTGACTGGACCCGAAAGTCCAATGTAAGTGGTTCAATTATTTGAGAGTTCAGCAAAGGTCAGAGAAGTATACGGCTCCCAAAGTAAATGCTTTTCGATGCTGGACCATGGTGATATATGAGAGTTTCTTGGGAGCAATTTCTTGCCATAAAAAGAGACCCAGCAAGTATACTATTACACCCTTCATTTTGTCGAGGGAAATCCAAATTGTGCCACGGTGGGACCCGCGGGCACCATTTCCCTTACGATTATGACCGTAACGCGAGACCACTTTGCTGCGCTCCATCTCCGTAGCTGCGATGCGCTATCTTAAGCGATAACGTTCCACGTACGTATCTACAGGGTACAGGCTACAGGCTACAGGGTTCATTCGACTCAACCGACCACTAGGTGACTTGATTCCTGCTTTAAATTCCTTTCAAATCGTGCTCAACATTAGCATAAAACTGGATTTTAAAAAGAGGGGGAACGAGATGTGCTTCTGTGGGTACCACAGCCCCACCACTCATTGTAGGTACGTACTCATGTTATGGTTGTCCTTTTTTTGTCGGTCCTTTTGCAAGGCACGGA
Organism: Tigriopus californicus; assembly: GCF_007210705.1. Taxonomy (NCBI): domain Eukaryota; kingdom Metazoa; phylum Arthropoda; class Copepoda; order Harpacticoida; family Harpacticidae; genus Tigriopus; species Tigriopus californicus. The sequence goes on from NC_081448.1 coordinate 8,766,874, forward strand.
GATCCTCCTCGGAAAGTGGTTCCTCTTTCACATTGATCCGTTCCAGAACGGTTCCATTCAAATTTGTTTTGTGTGGGGATTTGTTCAACTGACTGAAAAAGTCCAGCAAGGTGTTGGTATTCACCTGGAAAAAGAGAAGAACAAGAACTCAAAACCCTTGCTATCATTCGTCTTGCATGCTAATGCCTTTCGATCCCCAACTTCCATGGAGCATTGCTAGAACCAGTGGTACAACTACTAGTACTACTACTACTACTGTTGCTGCTTCTGCTACTTGGCGGGCCAGACCATGTCCATCCAAGGACAGATGGCGACCAAGCAAACCAACACTCGTCGAAGGAACAAGCCTGTTCCCAGTTCCCACTGTTTTGGTACCAGTCGTAGTGGTGTCTCCTTTTTATCTCCCCTAGCTCACGCTTTGGGGAAGGAGAATCCATTGTCGATGTGTTCCAACATGGGTTCTGAGAAGAGGGTGGTGTGTGACTGAGTGCGCCAGCCATCTGGCCTCAATGACACACTTGATTAGGAACTGGGTCCCTCTTTATGGTAGCACGTTGGTCTTACCTCATTGGCCGTCATGTTTATGCTGGAATCAATGACTTTGATATCCGGCACAGCCCCGTCGTCTAAGGAGGCATCGTTGCTGAGGAACTCATCCAGGAATTGATCGCCCGTGGCGGGCTGAAAGAGAATGAAGGCTCACTTTAGATTTCGATTGAAAACACTTTTCCACGAAGTTTTCAATCGGCATGAGAACGAGAGGCCAAAGATTTTCCAGTTTTTTGTTTGTTTCAATCGATGGTCGTCGAAGTCAGAGTTGGAGATTGATCTGAGATTGCTCAGCCAGACGAACGAGGCAAACAAATTTTGGGCAAAAACATGATATACCCCTCTCTGTAGAAGGTGGATTGGACCGGATCGTACCTGAAGGAGTAAATCTTCGTCGATGGAACTCCGTTCCGAGTAATCGGAATTAAGTTCCGATTCCAAAACATACATATCCTAAATTTAGCTCATCAAGCTCCACCACTACAAAGGTTTTGATATCACTGGCTCGACTGATACACTTCTCGGATTTTCTAATGACCAACGAAATTTGAACACACTTTCCCACGAACAATCCACACTCTAACACAAAGTTGCTCAAGAACGATAAGTTCTCTGATCTATCTGAGCGATCAATGTCTTCCAAATGAGGATTCACAATAATGAGACCAGACAGTTCTCCTCTCAACTGGTCCCTTATCTAAAAGATGGACTACAAGAAATTCACACTCTCTTGCGAGGGGAATGTGGAAATAAAATCCGAATTATGATTCCCTCGCTCTCCCATTCGTGCTGCTCTTCCACCTCGTCCTTCTCGCCTCTTAGGACTCGTAGTTCACTATGTATGAACGTATCTTGGACTCGATCCGAAGATGACGGCTTACTAACGTTTAACACTATTAGCTGTAGTTTCTGAACTACATCCACCTCTACGTAAGTCCAGCGCCCTTGTCGTCGCCGTTCTCGTCTGGGTGATGGTGCTGGTGGTGGGGATCATGATGTTGGTGGTAATAGCAGTGGCGTCGTCGCTCTCTGATGAGGCGAAAATTTGACACAAAATAACAGATTAGAGATAACCGACCGCGACATCTTCCTCTTGTCGGACACCGTCGGACACCCACCCACAAACCGGGTAGAACGCCTCTTTCTCGCATTGCGCAGGGGTACGAGCTCGACTCAAACTGGAAACTGGTCAGTCCGTAGTAGTACTAGCAGTGCGTGCGTATTGCAGTACTGGTAGAAAAAGAAGAAGAAGAAAAAGTAGCAGAAGAGTGAGAGTCCTCCACTGCGGAATTGAGTCTGGGAATCGCGTCTAACTGGTCTCCTGATCTAATGAGTTTTAAGGAGGGCACAAACCAGGGAATTGGCGACGCCATCCAACATCTTAAAAGGGGAGGAGCAGGAGGAAGAATGTCTGTCCTCCATGACGAAAATATTTGGGAATGAGCAACTTAGTCCAAACACATTTTCTATTCTTGACTCGACTGGGCGATCCCCAAGACGCTAGAAAGGGAGTCCGTGGGATCTTGAGTTTCCTTAGTTTCTCTACGCGCTCAGCTGAGCCTTCGTTTAATCTTTTGAATGACTCCATAGGGAACAGTAGGGATTTGGAATTGACCGTGAGCTTATCTATTTGTGGTTGGCGCATACGTCGTCGACACATTTCTCCAACACAATCACAACACTTGTGTGATCGAGTTATGAAAAATGACACTTACGGTACAACCATACCTCTAAACACACACACATACGTACACACTTAACTCCCCACCCCCCAATATGACCCACAAGTAACATACATCGTGCTGGCATGGCGGTTTTATTTCCCCTCATATTGCTTTTCCAAGGAAAAAATAATCTTGGCTGAGCTCCTCCGACGAAAGTGATTCTGTCCCACTTGACCAGTCATACTTTCTCATCCTCCTCATCACCCAATTTCACTCAATACATACATCCATACATACATACTAGCTACTCGTGTCTCTATTCCCATATGGGCTAAATATTGTTTGCCGGTTTGGAAAACTCGTTTCGAACCCGTAGATGTAATGAACTCTGCATGTGGACCAGAAACAGGGGGACAAGAAAGATCCATGCCAGTGGAAAATGGACTGTGGGGATGCCCGTGATCGCTGAGAAACCCTGACCACCAAGTCGTCTTTAGTCCGGCGAAAATAAAACATTCATATCCTTAAACGAAACCAGCTATAAACCATCTACTAGCTCAGGAAGGACAGAGAAAGATTCTAATGTTGTCTTTTCATAAGGCTGTAATCATTATGCAGAGCTCCTAAAGTTTTCTCTCGCCTTCTCAGTTGCCTTTCATGCAACCCCTATTCTTCATGGGCACGAATTGCGAACAAACGAGATCTGGCCTCCCTTGCTCTTTGTGGAGATTTCTCTTAAAAGCTAGTTGAACGAACGATGTACGTTTTCTCGGGATAAAGTGGGGAAACTGCAAACTGTACAATCCAGAATAGGCGGTGTTTGATGAAGTTTGCCTTGCAAGAGACCTCTGAATGCATGGATGAGAGAGTAATGATATCAGGTTTGTTATTCTTTCCCCCAAGAGGCTTTTTTGTCACCACAATGCAAGTCTAGCGATTGGCTCAATTGAGCATTTTGGATTCATAAAGATACATGGGTCATTTTCATTGCTACAATGTGGCTCTTCGTCCATGCATTGAAAGGTCCTTGGGTTGGTGTACAAATATGACATTGGGAAAGAGTGTGAGAGCAAGCAATGGTGATGACATCGAAAGCCCTTGTCTCACCACAATTGGGGGGAAAGCCATCATCATACACTCATTAAAAGGCCGATTCAACAGAAAATGATATCATGACAACAAGATTGCGATGGATGAAAGGCCAAGGTTTTTGCGATTGGTTTATTTTGGAGCTGTGAAAGGGTCCAAACTGGCCAATGATGCAGCCTCAGCATGACAAATGGTTAGATAGATGATTTATGGACCCGTCTCTTTGAACAAGTTGAGCTTGGACCAGAAAATAGAACACAATACATTTTGAAGATCTCTCTCGAATCGACCAGAATAAGTGCCAACAGTAGCTTCCAATGCAAATAAGCATGCCAGCGTTACGTTTGCCACACATGAATAAGGATGCTATTTGTTCTTTAAAGCAAATCCTGGCTCACATTGATCAAGTTATATGGGATTTTCGTACGACTTAATGCGATGTTGGGCTTCGTTTTTGCTTAGGAGAACAGAACGGATAGATGGACAGCCTTTGAGTAAAAGCTCATCGTGGATCCATCTGCTGCACACGTAAGTACACATACAAAGAAGGGTCTTTGAAGCTGTACTTTGAGACGCTCAGCCATGTCAATGACTGAACACATATATGCCCCTGCTAGTTGCACTGTGCAGCGTTTTCTACTCTGTACGCTTTTTTCCTTCTCTGTGGTTGTTAGCAATCGGCACGTAAGCCAGATGGATGGATCAGCCACCAGAGCAATTCAACTGTCCGTTCTCTCGAGGGGATTTACATTAATTGGGCATCATGATGAGCTCGGGATCTTACTCTGTCTGTTTTCTTCAAGAGACTTAGCTCGAGAATAGCAAAGCATGAGCAACTCGTGTCTTGTGTGATAATACAAAAACAAGGACAATTTCATGCGATGCCCCCTGCCCGCAGACAGCTGGCCTCCGTACTGGATTTTAACACTTGGGGAACGAGCACTACTTCTAATGCGACAACAAGACACCTGTGTCTTACCTGAATGAGTTGGTCGGGGCACACATCATGGTTCTTGCCCCTGAGACTTTTACTTTTGGTCATGGCTCACTGCAAGTTGGGGGGCACGCTCAAATGAGAACGGGGTATGCAGAAGCAATGCGAATACGAATCGAAAGAGGCTTGTCAACTCCCCTATAATTATATTTGAAAGCCAATATTAGTAAAGCTGTTCTTTTGGCGCAGTCTGCTATGAACCACGTGTGTGTGTGCGGCGCCTCTGGTTTGTGGAAATATGCACATTCAACGGCGAGGGTCGTGTGTGAGTGTACGTGTAGTATACACAAAAATAGATTGCTGAATGTCCTCAAGGTCACTGGATGTCAGATTGAGCCAGTCGCCATCTTGATATTTGTACTTCAGTTGACACGTAGACACACTTGAACGGTCAGGATGATCGCTTAGGGGTCTCTTGGATCGAAGTTGTTAAACCGGCTTTAATGGCGGGCATGAGCTTTATTCCTTTCTTGCACGATATTGAATTACGATGTTGACGCCGTTCTTGGTGTTGGTGGTGATGATCAGAATCACGTGAATATGTCTCTGACTCGTTTCTCGTCGTCGAGCATCAATGGGGCCAAGTGACAGAAAGTAGTAGAAGCCAGACGTTAGGATCTACAATAATTTGGAACAAACCGGTCCCGTCCTTTGGTCGGGTTCTCTCTCTTTCAGTCGTCTTTGCGTACCTTCACCGCAATCATGAAGGTGGGTTTCACTAAGGCGATAGTAGTACTAAGATGAAATGAAACTCCAAGGTCCGTAATTGGAAAGGCAATTACGGAGAGCTCCATGTTACTTAAAGGTCTTTTGGTAATGGGAATGCACACCCGTGAGGTTGGATGAGTTCCCTCATGGTTTGGATGAATGACAATAAGAAGAAGCCTACGAAGGCGGGCTCAATGCAAAATTGTGATCCTCTTCCACGCTACGTGCGGAACGGGAGGAACAAGGTGCTTTGAGGAAAAAACGTCAAGTTGGACGTCAAAAGTAGTGAAAAACTTTCTCCGATTATGACACTACTCGTACTGTGAATGGATCACGGCTCCAATTGTTCCCTCGCTTTTGACAAATGCCCATTGCTACCACAGTGTGAAACACTATGACTAAAGTGCAGAAGACAGGAAAACACAGGCAAAGAAGAGTTGGTCGACACTCTTGTCCTTCATGCACGGCCAGAGTCGTTGCTCACTCACTTCAATGACATTACTCGAACAATTGTTTTTTTCTGGGATGATGGCACAAGTGTGCTCAGAAAGTGAAGAGACAGAACCGGATCTTCAGCCACTTCGCTTCAAAATGACAATTAATTGTTCCATAGGCAATGACAGGCCATAAAAGGAACAATTGAATGAGCTAAGCAAAGTCACGCGTATGGTTGCTTTTTGAAAAGGTACGCTCTTCAGACTTTGGACCTATGGTAGGTAAGTGGTAAGTGATTCAAGATTTAGTCTTAGAACTCATCCGTGTGAACTTTTCGCAACATTCATGAGCAAACAAGCCTTTTTTGTTGCCCTGTTGTTTCTTTAAACTTCTGAGTAGCTGACCTGATAATTTAAAATTCAGAGTTTACGTTCTGGGTGAGCACATTGTCAGGGACATGCTGATAATGCACGAGTTACGACATACAATGGATGGATGGATGCGTTGGCTGAGGACACAGGGATCGGGGTAGGACAGCTCATTCTCGAGAAACGAGTCAGATTCGAAAACGACGAGCAATTAGGTCACCTTTGTCCAGACAAGCGCACCAACGGAAATGGCTGGAACTTTTAGAATTCTTATCTAGAAGTCTGAAGACACCAGAAATCTCTAAGATGAGTTTTGTCACTCAATGCGTTCTTTCTGTAGTCAAAATGATTTGGATGAGGTGCATATCACGAAAACGGCAACCAACAACCAGGGAAGAGTGTCATTGACCTGTGTATCAGAAATAGGATATTTGGTTGCCTTTCCATTGAATGACGATGATGATAAAGGTAGAAGTAATGTTGATAACGGTGATGGCTTAAAGATGTGAAACAGTAACGAAGAGATCAACGGTTATCGTAAATGCTTAAATGTTTTTGGGAGGATGCTTTAAAATAGAACACGGATCTTGATGAATGATGAAGATGGTTGTTATTGATGATGATGATGATGTTGACAATGATACTAGTAGTAGTAGTAGTCGTAGTAATAGAAGTGATAGTCTTGCAGAAAGAGAGTTTAAACTACACTCTTTCCCGATGACAGTCAAGTCAATACGAAAACAAAATGTCAACTGCGAATTGAAAGCACATTTAACAACACGAAAATAGTGATTTGATTTCAAATTTAACAAAGTTTTGCTGGCGAAGCAAACGGATGGCTCTGTTGCCAATGGTCTTGTACAACAACGACTACATCCAAAGACTGAAGGACATTCAAGACGAATACAAGCAGTGAAAGTCGTCCGTCGGTCCGTCCGTCGGTTGGTCGGTCGGTTGGTCGGTCGGTCGGTCGGTCGATCGTCGAGCTTTGCTGTTCCCTCTCGTTGTCGAGAAGCGAGAGGAGAAATAAGCGAGGAACACCAGAACTGAAAGAGAAAGAGTGGACCACCAGCGACGGGCCTTCCACGACATGCAGCCTCCTCTCAGTTTTCTCGGCCTTTTCTACACCAAGTGCAGGAACACCACCACTAGCAACGCCGCCAACACCAACACTACCTCCTACAATTCTGGCTCTTACTACTCGTTCGCCTCCGATATCCCTCTGTTCCTTTTTCTTTTCCTTTCTTCTTTCCTTCCTTCCTTCCGTTCGTCTTCTTTGGCCTCTCGATTCCCCCTCTTCTCTCTCGTCCCTCTTTCTTTCGTTCTTTCTTTCCCTCGCTCCCTTCCTCGGTCTTCAATTCGAGTCCTACAACTGAAAGTACGATCGAAACTCCAAAGGAGGCCTCGTTGGTCTTGCTCGGTCTGCCTGTTCTAGTACTTCCATCGACAACGACGATGTGGGCGACGTGGACGACTTGGGAGTACAGGTCTACGCATGTACACTTAGAAGATAAAAAAAGCGCGATTTCGGTGCGCAATGGCATCCCTCAGGGCACACTCGAAGAGCGCACGAGAGCTCACTCCATCTGCAAAGACCAACTAAGAATAGCCTTCATGCCGTCGACGGTCTTTGGCTCGCTCTTCACACCAAGAAAATTGAAGCTGGTCCTTTCCTCCTATCCTTAAAATAGAGAGGGAGAGGAAGGGAGGGAAGGAGGGTCTGAGGGAGAGAACGAGAGAGAACACCCCTGAAGGCCCAGCCTCTAGCCGTCGTCTATTCGTCCGTCCTTCTCTCCGTCCCCGTTCTGTCGTCCGTCCCCGTTCTGTCGTCCATCCATCCATCTATCCATCCATCCCAACCCACCATTGAACGTGCAACTGTACTACAAACGCACACACCGTCAACGAAGCGTGGTGGTGAGTTGTGGAGGTTGTTGTGTTCCCTCGAAACATCCTTCGCATTCAATGGACCCGTCCCGCTCGTAGTAGTGGCAGTAGTACTTCAGTCTTTTCGCTACCTTGTCAGAAGAAAAAGGGGGAGGAAAACTCAAAGCCGTTGTTGGACTGAATGGACCATGGAATAGGGACCACATCCAGAGGTCCGCTTGGTTCAAGAGTGTGCAATATTCTGCGTCGTACTGTACCAACACCAGCAGAGCCAACGGAGTGAACACGTACTACATACACTACGCTCCATATACTGGCATGGGTCGATCCGAGGATGATATCATCTCAGATTGTATGGTCTTGGGCGGGACCATCGACACTGGAATCAAAAGGAATCATCTTCCTCTCTTGGACTAGACCTTCTTGTTCGCACCCAAAGCCACACTGTACATAGATGAGATGACCAGATGGTTTTTTTCTTCTCTTTCTCGCACAGTATCCAACGTTTTGGGTTGGGGCTGGGGGTTCGTGAACTGGTTGTTCATGTTTATAATGTACAGTATTTTATTAGTACACAGTACCCAGATCGGATCCTGCTATGAGCTCTTATCATTTTGGAACACCTCTGCCATACGTCGACATCAAAGAGAACCAAATTGACCACAATCGTCCGTATGTTGCTCAACAATGCCCACCTAATTGGAGCTAACTCATAAAAGAAACTCTGGCATTGGATCTTACTACAGTACCAATGTACTTAAATTTGCAGGGTGGAAAAAAAATATTGCCCACTTGGTGCCATCTGAAAATGTTTCTCCCCGCTCAAAGATTTGTTTTATCATATTGAAACTAAAGTTTTCAAAAAAAAACCTGGAGCCGTGTCATCATTAACGGTCCAGCTTAAGCCTAAGGAAGATTTGCTAAACTCTCCGATGTTTTGGTTGCTAAAAGATAGCTATGGTTCGACGATGGCCACTGAAAACCTCCCCCACCCCCTCAGCCACTTGTCGGCCTTTAGCATGCCCATAGCCTTGGCTGTGACCTCTAGACTGCGCTTATTAAACACTCTCAGGCATGATATTTTCTCTGGCTTTTCTTCAGGCAGCCAAATTAATAGAGGATTGTCAATCAATCTCATTTAGGCTGAAATTGGATTGGAAATTAAATAAAACTGAAAAAGATTCCTCTTTATCATGAAGCAAATTTTTAGAAGGCACCAAAGGTGGTCCTTAATTTCTTTCCACCCTGTGCGTATATCAAATCGAGTACTCGTATTGACAGGCAGGGTCTTGCTGGCCGGCAGCGTTGACATGATGTTTGTGTTTTGTCATGCTAAAATGGTTCGCATACGCCAAGGCATTGAGGCTGCCATCAATTCCGTGGGGTAGTGAATAGACGAAAGTCCCTCCTCATCCTTCATTCAGGCCATGAACATCGAGCGGTTGATTATGTATGAACGAACAAATGGATAAAGGATACCGACCCCACCAAGTGGAAAAAAATGGACAAGTCTGCCTATTGATCATAACTAAGAATACATGCACGGTGAACGTACCATTATAGCCTGTGGTATCTGCGCTTGTCGTATATGGGATGGGCGAAATTGTCCTTTTATTAGTGACTAACTCCGAAACGAAAGGAGGCGCTTTCTCGGGCTTTTGAAGACATGAAATGAGCCTCAAACGCAAGCATGCACATCGTACAAACATTGCTCATTGGCTGACTCGCCTCGTTGGCGAAGGAATGACTCGATCCCAGTTATCCAAGTCAACACAAATGAGTCTTTTTTGCTCGTTAGATCTTTGTTGAATGTAGAGGAGTTCATGTACCGCTTATTGTCGTCTGTTGTCTCGTGAGAGAATGTGAGAGCTGGCTGGGGCTATGGCATTGTGTGCGGGTGTGCGTATTTCCAGCGAGCAACAGACAAACTGGACTCTAGATAAGGACGCAAATATGTACACTCATTTGCCGAAGATCAACAAGCAAATGCTCTCCCAATCTTCCAATGGTTCTTCTTGATCAAATGTCTTCAGTTTCCATGTCAAGCCAGCATTTTGCATGGAGCCCCAACTCTCTTTTTGTATTCTTGGTAGAAATATCCTCATTCCACACGATGTTGATGATGATTACGACCGTTTCCAGTGTTACCTCGTCTCATTCAATATCGTCAGGAAACATTGCTCTTTCGGAGCAAATTTTCACTGGCCTTAACCCTCCAGATTGTTATGTAACTCATTGCCGTCTTTGCCGCCCCGATCATAGCCAACGGGCCAGAGGGAAATGCTGTTTAGTGGCAAGGCTCACTTTAGAACAAGCTGAATCCTAAACTCATTAATGCCGGGAAATTCTTCCTCAAGTTTTCAGCAGGATCCAAACCAAAGCCTCAGGCTGAACAAGGTTGGGCGCTGCTTGGGCCAGGTTGGCGATGAAAAAAAGACCAAATGGACTAACCTTCGTGGTAATAGCCGGTAACTAAGTTCGGACCAGGCTAGTGGCGATTCCAAGAACCAGTGTTGAATCAAGATACCCATTTGAAAACTTTGAACTGCTGTACCGTACATCCGCGATTCCAAGAACCAGTGTTGAATCAAGATACCCATTTGAAAACTTTGAAAGCTTGAGGACGTTACAACCCACCACAAAAATGCATATATTGATTGTATAGAAGTACATGTACGTTTTCAATCTATGGTTGGTCAAGATTACAAAAGAAAAAAGAAGTTTCATTATATAGCTTCACGTCCTCCTCAACAAGAGCATTGATCCACGTGGAGTTCAAATCATGGTGCTAAGTATTGATTGGTTGCCACGGCTTCTTTACCTTCGGGATATTTCATTAGTGCTCGTTGCAAACTTTTGGCACTATTTCTATCTCCCTTTTTCCTTTCTTCCTTTCTTTCGTCAGGATTCCCTCGTGGACGGCTACTTCTACTTCTCGTGCATTGGTGTATGCGAGTGTACATAGTATGTGTTCCACCTTGTTCTAGTGTCTTTTTCTGGTTGTGCAAAGGCCTCATTGGGCACTACATACAGTACCGGGGACTCGACGCTTCTACTCTGAACTACATTTTCGTTGTTTCCTCTTTCCTTTCCGCTTTGAGCTCTTCTTCTTCCTCCTTGTCTTCGTCCGACGAAGAAGCGGATAAACTCCATTGATCCATTGATAATAATGGAGTTGGGCCACGCCGTGCACGCACACACACACACACACACACACACACACAGGCACGCACGCGCCCGTGCAAAGGCACAAACCCCCCTCACAAGACTCCTTTTTTGGCTCTATCTTGGCGGCGAAGAACGTAAATGGCCTTGATGTTGTTTATCAGCCAACCTTTGAATGTGCGTAATTCGTCATCGAGGAAGGCAGGCATGGCTCCCTTGTTGTCGTTGTTGTTGTTGATGTGCCGTTCTCTTTCACTCTTTCGCTCTTTGGCTCAACAGAAAGTGTCCCAATGAAGACGAAGAGTGCATGAGGGAATGTGAACCACCATGTCTAGATGGATGGATGGACGGATGGATGGGTGGGTGTATGGGTGCGGGTGTGCATGATGAAGCAATGAAATGGGTGTTGCGAGGATGAGCTGACACAGGGGCACTAGACATACTACATACACACTTGGTACTTGGTACAGTTTGCCTCTACTATTGTACGTCTATACATACACAGAAGTGCACCCTTCTTCTCCGTCTCAGCGTCGCCACTCTACTATCCACCATCACTTCTCTCTCAGCTTCAATGGTCGGAGGAGTGGGACATGGTAAAGATGGTGGTGGTTCCCACTTTTCACGATTTGCGGTTGGGCTGGTCTACTATTGTTGTTATGCAGTCACCTATTCTGAAGCTCAATCTGCCGCTAAAATCCTCGAGGACAGGAGGAAAACCCACTTAGGATCGAGGACTACTCCAAATCGTCGGTAGAAAACGAACAGCAGAAAAGGAAGATTGAGGAGGAGGAGGACAACGACGACGACGACGACGATGACGACAACGACGACGGGGATGGGAACGTCGAGGACGAGGACCATTATGCTTGGATACTATTGTATATCCACGCCACAACAATACTCAGCCTTTGTAAAGGACGGACGGCCAGCCAGAAAGTGCATGGGCATGATTAGGACATGGGCGGAATTGACATTACAATGAGAGATTGGAAAGAAAATTAGAGGATACCATAATATATTTGGAATATATTTACTCTTGATAGACTGGTTCATTCCCTAGCATACATATATGCACGTACAATACCAATACCATCCTGCAGATGAGTGCAAGAAGGAACAAGAGGGAGAATAAGAACAAGATGAAAAAGACCATTGCTTTGTCGAACCGATTATTGGGAAGAACCCCACCAAATCGGTTCCACTCCGCATTAAGCTCCGAACCAATCTCGAGTAATCAGACCGTGGCATTTTAATCCAATTCCCAGTGAGCGCATTCGAATTGGTGTATGAATCAACGATGGCACTGCTTGAAAACCAGAGCATCTGTCGGCCATCCGTCTTTTACATACACAGTTGCACACCCTATGTACAGTATGGCCTTTTCTGAAGAGTGACCTTTGGTAAACGCCAAAGTCAACATCTTACAAGCTCAATGCAGCTAGGATTTTCGCTCTTCATCAGAGCTCTCAATCAGGCACTGTTCCTTCAAACATTTTTGATTTGTTCTCTTTACTGACCTAACAATCTGTGATTTGAATGGGAGGGCCTGAGGGCTCTAGCGTGCAAGAAACCACTCACAAACCAAGCGACAAATAGCCCTGATAATAAAGTTAACTTAGAAGTGTAAATTGGAGAACATTTATTATGTGATAAAGCAACATTGTTCATCAAACTCAATGAATGGCTACGTGCTAAAAGAAGAACAAATACAAGTGTCGAGAGACAGCTCTTGGGTTGCTTTATTGAACTGAACGTTGAGCACGCTCTATCCCATTCACCCCTGGATGTGATCGGTCTGTACAAAGAAAATTCAAGGCTCTATACATACTAATTCAAGTTGCTTCACAAACGAATAAATGCTACCCTATGTAACCAAAATTGTACGTAGCAAGTTTAGAACTCTAGACGCTGCCGCTTGCCTCAACTGAATCAGAAGAATGAAGTTTTCTAAGGCTCTCGGATTACAGACCTTTACGTTTGGATCCTGACGTTTGGATATGTGGAAACGTAATCCACTTGACCTGAATGGTGCCCAATTCTAGTACATTAACCCGACTAAGCGTTCACAAACAAACAAATAAACAAACAACGCGCATACATTAGGATGACAATGAAGAGAAATTCGTAATGGACGGAGAAAATGGTGCTTGGCTACATCTCAACCACAATCTGGGCCGTTCAACCCGAGTCCTGTTTAACAGACTTGCTTGAAGACTATCTCTGCCAAAGGAAAACCATTTGTCTTGTTCGGCTATGCATTTGAAGCCAGTTCTATTTGTGCCGGTGAGTTGGGGAGCGAAGGATTTGTTCGTAATACGTTGGGAACGAAAGAGAGTTACGTGGATGGATCGAGAGTAGTACGTAGATGGAAATGCCTCTCCGACCAAAGAGACCTACTTGCCTCGACTCCTGCGAGGGAGAGTCCAATGCATCATGGACACATCATCCTACTGATTTGTTAACAAACTCAATACCACACATTCTGATATTAGAGAATAAGCCATGAGGGTATAGTGATAAAAAAGGCAGAATGAATTTCAAAGATAGAGCCCCGAATCAGTTGTTTCATTCTTATATTCAGTTGAGATAATCATCCCTACTTTGGAAATTACATAGCAATGGTTCCAAGTGCTATAAATAGGGTCCTAATTCTCCGTAAGAAGCGCCACTGGGAAGGTCTGAGTTTGACTGATTTATAGCAAAATTGAAGCCATGCTACGTACATGACAAAGGAGCAATTGACAGTGTCAAATGGAAACTATGTGTGAAACGATACCAATCAAAAACTATATAAAAATGACGGCAAATTTCATTTTTTTAAATTTCACGTTTGGCCTTAAAGCTCAATCCTTGATTCCTGACACTAGGGAAGCCAGCCAAATTTGTCAGGAATCAAGGATTGAGCTATCAGGCCAAATGAAAAAACAAAAATGTCAATGGTGAATGAAATTTGGCATCATTGTGGTAACATTTTTGTTTATTCTCTTTTCACACATAGTTTTCACATAACGTTCTTGCTTGCTAGTCATGTGAAATTGAATCAATTTTTGCATTTAAGTCCTCCAGAGCCCTTTCCAATGGCGCCCCAAACGGAAAATTTGGACCCTATTCCCAGCCCTCAAGGGAATATAAACTTAATGGATTCGAAACCCAAAGTGTCCTAAAATGGTTGTAAGGGTATAAATGACCAACAAGGAGGCACTCTGCGACCAGCATGGGAAATATTTGCTAGATGTACCCTCGCACACCCTGTGAGTAGAGGTATTCATTGATGAAGATTTTGGATTGATGACCATTCCCTGAAAGAAGAGGCGGTAACCAACCAAGCGACTTGTACGTACTGCTACTTCGTATCCCGGCTTCCACTTCTTCAGATGATGGAAGTTGAAACCAAAAAGAAAATTGCCGTACGCTTCTGAGGGTTTGGAAACCTAGACTACAGTTTAGAAGAACAGAGCCAAATCGGAATTTTCTTGGAATAGGAGGAGGGGTGGGTGGTTGGATGGGGGGAATTAGCGAGTCTGGCCAGAATCCCTCAAAATAAGGCTTAAAAATAAGCATTTTGACTCGATTCCTCACATGGCCGTTTTATAAACTACATGAAGGGAGTTGGAATGAGGGGGACAACCATCAAGACTAGTGGTGGGCCCTCAAGTGTTTGGTCTGGATTCTGTTTCAGTTCAGCTTTTTCTAGCACTTTGGGACCCACTCGTCGATTTCCAAGTGACTTGTTTTCTATGGCTCGATCTTGTTTCTCCCCTTTTCATTCCTTTCAAGACACTCGCCTTGCATGCCTATGGGCCAACACTGCCACTACCATCACTACCACCGTCATACCCGTCACCACCGTCACTCCTTACGTCGTTGGACGTCGGACTCACAATGGAACCAACTGGAATAGGGGTGCCGTGGTGGCAGTGGTGGCAGTAGTGGTAGTGGTGGTAGTGATAGTGATGGTGAAGGACCAAGTGAGTTCCATACTGGAAATACTATACACAACTGGAGTCGGTCATTGGTTCCAAACGACCGAGTCCTGGCGTTAGATCCCTTTGCCCGATTCAAAGTGGAACGAAAAAGAAAAGGGGGAAACCGACGAGTTAAGGACGTGAAAGAAGCAAGACGAAGGAGAAGAGAAGGAAGAGGAGAAGGAACAAGAGAAGGAGAGGAAGACGACGGAGAAGAAGGAGAAAGAGGATAACCGTGTCCTCCAAGACTAAAATGTTCCAACCACGAATGCGCACACGCAGGAGTGAGCAGGAGTGTGCGTTGTAGGCCTCGTGGGCTATTCACTTCAATTCGTTATAAACAAACGTGGAACACAGAGAAAACCATGCAGTTACAGGCGATAGAAGGAATACAGAGTTTAGAGGTCGACGCAAGGGCTTGAAATCTATTACCAGACCTTCGGTTCAATCCACGATCAAGTACTCAAAAGTACCACGTAGATAGGCAATGTAGTTTATTCTATATACATTGTAGTGAGTATGTGCTGACTTTTCAGGACCGTATGAAGGGGCAGAAAGCCCAACCAGTTCGCCCGTCTGCGAGCGACTGCAACTTGGTAAGAGATACGATCTGTCTCCGGGTGTTCCTACCATCAAGAGACCGCAAGAGGGGCGCCAAAAATGTGTGTCTGACGTCAGAGTGACGTCATTGGGGAGGAACTTCTGCTTCTTCTCCCTCCACTTCTTTCAAAGCATTCATACAAGGCCCCCCAGAAGGGAGGCCATGACAACTCCTCCGTTCTCACTCCCCTTATTATGCCGTACGGAGTAGAATGAGTTGGAGTAAAGGATCATCAGCCGTTGGAACTACTAATAGATGCCAATTGCATAAATTTCCCACTAAGGCTGATCATTTGGATGAGACGCCAACACTCTGTCTGTCCGCGACTCGATCTCGTGCCAGACCCCAAGAAAATATTGGTGAAGAAAAGGGCTGGTCGCGGTAGAAGTAGTAATAGAAGAAGTAAGCGTCTTTGAAAAGCAATGACCCATCCAACTACGACGCCATTTATTGCCCTTTGATGGCATCCATTTGATATCAACTCTTTTCAAGCCCATCATTGTATGGAGTTGGGCGGCTTAATAGTGATATTATGGCATTATGGATTACCGGTGGTGGATACAGAATAGATCCAAGTCGGCCCATGCTGTGACCATCCATACCCAGGCATGCACCACTGACGTAAATACACATAAGCACATACACAAATATGTACGAGTATAATGTACGAGTATAAACTAAAGTATTATTAATCTTTGAGCGCTGAGTATATATCGGGGTGATTTATCTTTGGGACGCAATGAGTGCATAAATGATCTGCTTACCTCGGGTTGTGTGGAGTCGGAGTATTGAGACGACGATGGCTCCTGGCCAAGTTGGTTATTGATGGAAGAATCTGATCCATCACAGGGTCTTGCTGGGGCGCTCGAGGGTCCATATAAAGGCCGACTTAGACAAGTCTCCATGCAATCAACTGACTGATCGGGGGCGGAAAAGGCGTGATGGTTGACATTGGGCGGTCGTAAAAGGTTGGCATTCGCTTTGGGTGAATACGCCAAGTACTCACGTACCTGGCGTTTTTGGGACTCCTGCATATGATATTTGGTCGGGTTTTGAAGCCTGGTCTGGACCTGGGTACATAAAAAACGATTGTAGGTACAATTGTCAATTTCAATTCAGTGGACTAAAAATAAGAGCCAATAAAATTGAGCAAAAAAGACTTAAATGGACAGACAACACCTTGTTGAGCAATGAGAATGGGTGCTTATTTATGGTTAAGTTTTCACTTGACTCATTCATAACCGTTTAGTTGCCAGTCAAGTCTAAGGGCGCCTTTACACTAGAATGGAAGACTGAGATCTAATCAGGTTCGAGGATTGAAGTAGGGCTAGTGCTGGGGCAAGTTTTTGCTATACGAGTCTTTTTGTTCGACTTGAGTACAGTGAAAGACTGGAAACCTCTTCTGGACTCGAGTCTTTTGCCGAACTCGCCTTAGTACTAGTGCCACTTCCATTCTCAAACCGGATTCAATCTTGGTTTTCCCTCGCAGTGTAAAACCGTCCTAATTTCCTTGACTCGAGTCAAACAACTTTGACGTTCAGAACTACTTCACATGAGCGGCTGAATCAGAGCCAACCTTATTTACCTTGAACACATTGGGTGGTACCTGACCAACCACTTCATCAGTCCCATGATCGCTCTTGGAGCCATGAGGACCAATTGAGTGGGAACCTGGAATGGCCCTTGACAAGCCATTCTCTTCCCCGTCTTGATTCTGTCTGTGAGAAGCTTGTCCCCGCGGTCTGCTGTCAGAAGTCTTCTCTTGACATGATTGGCTGCTGAGCTCTCGACCTGGCTGTTGCAGACATAGTTCGCGATCAAGCATTTGACGAGCTTGTGTTCGTGAAGTCAAGGTCAGCTCTTTAAATGATGGCGGCCTTAAAGAAATAAATGGACGTGAAACTTCGGTTCAAAAGGCTCTCTCAAGCACTTCTTATGGCTCGGGAAATGGGGCAATGCACAAACGAACCTTTGGTCCAATAAAGCTCGAACCCGCACGCTTTCAACCACATTAGGATGTTTCACAATCTTATCCCCATGGTGGTTGGATATTGAACGGTACGGCTTGGCGGTTGGAACGGTTGGAAACCCATCAGACGGGGGCTCAGGGGTCTCTTGGGAAAGGCTGGACCAATGCGGGGTGAATAGTAGGTCTTGGGCGGCGAATGAGTCCGTGTCCTCGAACTCGGACGCTTTTCTGTTGACATTTGAACCAAACTGAAAACTTTTGCTCTTGATATCTTTCAGACACGAAGGGTCGGTTTCCAAAATGCGCTCTAGCTCAGGATCGAGATCCAAATTGTAACTGTCACTCTTGCGGCTGGACTCTTGGGAGGTCTGACCCACACTCAAAGGATTGGATGAGTGGTCATAACCTTCGGTGGCAGAATCCATGGCAAAGAGTACATTGGAATCCATAAAATTCGAGCCCTCTTCCAATTGCCTTGGCCCGTAGAATGATGATCCGAGGTGTTGCGAGTCATATGGGTGGGAGTGATGGTCGAGTTGAGGCTTTGATAGGTTGAAGTAGCAGCCGTGATTCCTGTCAAAGGATGGCGTGGGCAAGTTATTGCGAATGTCCTCCAAGTCCAAAGTGGTGATCGATTCAGCCATTGCTGTGTGTAGCTGTTCATTGGGGCTGAGCACCCACAGCAACAACACCACCACTGATTCCCAATGGTAGATAGATAGATAGATCCACTGCCCAGTTTCTAATCCTTTCGAAGCAATGGCAACACGCACGTTATTTCTTCGCGGAGCATCCGCATGGAAAGCAAAGAGCTTGTCAGATTTTGGGCCCAAGTTCAAGAGCAAATAACGTGGGAAAGAAAGAAAGAAAGAAAGAAAGAGAGAAGGCAGGAACGAACGTAGGCATCGTGCTCATCATTGTTGAGTCGTAAAGTTATGTCGTATGTGCCAGGCTTGTTCCCTGTCGCCTTCATAGTTTCGTACTAAGGTTTGAAGGTATGCTTTCCGGGCCCACGCGGTATTCAAGACCCAAAACTCTAGCATGAGTGCGTGCGTAGGAAAACGACATAACATTTGCAATCAAGACTCAACTTTGTTTGAGAGGGCTAATAATTCCAAAGTTTTTGACACCCATCCATTTTGACGAGTAGCCAAGATCTAAAAGAATGGAGAGCCAATTAAAATGTCTCAAATGAGCCTGTCCTAGACACTTGGTTAGTACTTGTGGTCCAATCCATTACGTGGAACAGCCAAGCGAATCAGGCCAGCGAATCCCTCAGAGTTATCTGCGAAGAACGCAATGATCCACGTCCTTTCGGCTTTATTCATTCTGCCAAATCATTGGGATAGAAGTTCCTCATATAAATCCGAGATTTTTCTCTGGTACAGATAGATATGAGTTGGAAAAGTTTGTAGCACTTCAACCCCAGAGGTGAGCGAGTTCGTGGGATCTTTGCGGTAATTCGATCTAGTGTAACTGCCGGACTGATGGCTGAAGCCTGAAGGCTGGGTTTTACTTCTTTTGAATTGAGTGCGTTATAATTTGTTCCCAACTCGCCAAGAACAAGATTGGCGAGAAACTTTGAAAGCAATGCTGTTGAAACTTTGCGGGGTTCGATCGATAACCAATTGTTCTTGGGGAGTTGGCGTTATTACGATAACTACGTACTACTAGGACGGACTACTGTCTAAGGGCCAGACGTGGACTTGGTCCGAAAGAGATCAAGGGCTGGAAGTTGTTGGTTTGGAAACCCAAACATCGAAAGTTGTGGTCGAAGGAGGGGATTAAACCCAACTTTCCTAACCATGACGATCATTTGAGTCTGTTTAGCGATACAATGACGACCACGGCAGTCTTGATTTTCATCGTACACCTCGATGTACATAGAGCTGTACTTGTTCGTCTGTACAGATTGTCAGCGTTGATTTCTTTTTGTTCTATGGAGTGCTTCCTCACTCTCTGACTGTTTTTCCCCCTTATTCATCCTCGTCTTTTGAGGTCTTGGTGATGCTCTCCACGGCCTCGGCCTCGTCTGGGAAGTGCGAAGTGCGAACACAACGACTGGATGGAGCATCTTCCTTCTTCTGCTCACTGTACATATGAATCACCCACCTCAAACTTGGCATCCGAGCCCAAAATTTCAGCTGATACAATTTCCAGTCGGTATTGCTTGAACAAAGTCGTTCCCAAAGGAGTTAAAATAGGAGGCGAGCAACAAGGGAATTAGATCAAGGAACAAACAACAAAGCTCGGTCGAGGATCTAGGAAGGAAGTCGGGAAGAAAATCAGCAAATATGGGAGACGAATGCGAAATGTGTCAAAATTGGTGAGTAGCTTCCAAACATTACTTCTTCAATTAGTCTACCACTTCACCTTTTTTTCTAATTTTTGGCTTCTCCCTCTCCCTTCTCCTTCTTTCTAGCAAACGGGATATCCCGGTAGTCAATTATCAGATGCATATGCTCCACTGCTCTCGGAATGTGACCCTTTGTCCGGATTGTGATGAGCCGGTACCCAAGAGTTCCATGACGGAGCACTACGACGAGTTCCACCAAGAGATCGAATGCGACAAATGTCAGGAGCATGTCAACAAGAGCACCCTTAAAGCTCATAAGGTGAGGTCGACTCATTAAAAATGAGCCTCGAGTTCTCGAGTGTTGAGATTGTGGTGGCGTTGAGATCCTTTTCTATCAATAACAAGCAAGAAAGGGGAGCTCAAATTAGGCTTGGAGCTTTACCAAAAATCGGAAATGTACGGTTTTCCTTCCATCAGGAACTATTCTGTTACAATCAGATAGCGGCAGAAAGAGCAAGAAGAAAACCCTTTGAAGTGATCAAATCAAAATTCAAGTAATGAACCAATATAAGTCATCAGGTCCCTTTGAAAGGCTATGATCAGACGAGTCGCTTCTTTTAGCTAACCTTTGATGACAAGGTTGCTTAGAAAGCAGATTTTCTGATGGTTGAGGGCTGGTTGTGCCTGAATACTGAATAGTGAAGAGATAGTCGTCGTACCGGTGGTGGTGGTGGTGCTAGTAGTGGCCGTCGGTGGGCTTCGGTGGTCGGTTAAGGCTGAAGAGCTGCCGAAAGCCGAAAATCCAAGAGGATTCCTCCACTTGGCGGTGTAATTTTCTTTACAAGCACACCCCAAGCCAGTCGCCCGAACCACCAAGAAGAGCAGCAGTGCTTCCAGCTTGTCCTCGAAATGTCAGATTCGATCTTCGATTTTCTTGCACAAAAGACCCTCTTGTTCGTTGTTACACCTCTACATAGAAACGAGGCTCTCACGAAACGAGGGGAGTCTAGATACTAGGCTAGCAATATGCAAAATTACTCACGCTACGGAATAATAAGAGGATAAGAAAAGAGAGGAAGTAAAGAGAGCTGCGACCTTTGATTGTTTGGTTGGTGCTTCTTCATTCGACGGCAACAACAACAACAACGACGACCGACAGAATGGATCCGACCAACGTTTTGCACCTCAATGCCAATCACACGGGTAGAATTTGCAAAAGTAGCCTTAAATGTAATCTCGGAAGGTCTTTGTATCAACTGCTTCATAAAGCCTGATGGCATATAGCATGAACATATCAAGTGACTACGCACCATTTCAGGAATCCTTATGCTCGGAAAGACCCATTGAATGTCGGTTTTGTCATTTGGATATGCCCTCGAAGAAACTAAGTGAACACGAGGACTATTGCGGAAGTCGGACGGAGAAATGTCCTCAATGCTCAGATTACGTCAAGCTCAAGGATTGGGACGAACATGAAAAAATGACCCTCTATCATGGTATTGATAATGATTTGAAGCATTGTTTTATTGAGCAAGTCTCCATCGACCCTTTCAATTCGTTTTCCCTTTCTTCCTCTGCTGTAGAGGAAATGTTATGACTATAATGATCATGATGATCTTTTCTAGAGCTGGCCCAGAAGCCGTGTTCGCAAGTATTTGGTTATGAACCTCTGGCCAATGATCCCACATGGAGGCCGAAAGTTCCTTTCACTTCCTCTCGGTATCTGAATTCGTCCAATTCCTTTAATGCCATTGAGTCGAGGATCTTTCCAAGTACCCATTTCTCTGCTGCTATTGCTACCACTACCTCCTCCACACCCACTTACAATTCTCGAGAGCCGTCCAAGCATAAGACAGCGTCCTCATCCAACGCATGGAAAGGATCCTCGTCGGATGGAAGATTTGCTGCTCTCAAGAGAACCGAATCCGTTGGCAGTCCAACTATAACTCAAGAAAACAAGGCTGTCTTTTCGGAACTTGATGGGGACGACATGCCATTGTTGGAACCAATTCGCAGATACGAGCAGGACAACCACGACAACTACAACGACACCACCTCTCAACATCGATCGAGATATTCCCAACTCGATCCTGAGGACCGATCGAAATCCTCCAACAGCGTAGTGGACCAAATCTTGAAGAGACGAATGGGACCCAAGAAGAGCAAGGAAAATGGGCCAAGTGAAAACTCTTGGTTCATTGGCGATTCCTCGCCGCAGTCATTGACGGATAACTCTGAGGATGATGGTGACACCCTGATCCCTTGCGAGTTTTGCGACACGCCCATCGCGCTGATCAAGCTGACTAAACATCAGGTCAGGGCTGCTCAAAAACCTAGGCCATATCAGTCAAATTTGAAAAAAAAATCACTTTCAAATGGAATGTTCCCTTCTTTTTCAGTCAGAGTGTACTCGCAACATGGACTCGTTATATTTCAATGCTCACTTACCGTTGGCCGTGGATAGTTCAAAGAATTGGCCCAAAGTCGTCACCGATGCACTCTATGACAAAGTCCAAGACGACTCCGTCGAGAATGAATCAGGTGGGACGCAAGGAACCAGACGAAATTCCTTCTCGACCAACTGGAGCTCACCAGCTCGGCTCAGCGATTCCGTCACTTCCAACACCAACCAGGTCTTGAGGACAGCCGTGGTGAATGAACCTGACCACATGGTCCCTCCACCTATTCCCCCCAAAGCTAGAATGTCAAGATCCAGATCCGTCACTGGAGCCAAACCCAAGGGAACAACGGGTAGTAGTATAGTGAGCAAATATCTGGGCCATAGCTCTGGGACACAAAGAAAGCCGTCTTCCACAATGGTAACTGGGCCTTTGACTACAATGAAACCATTAATTGACTTTGGAACCAATCATGAGCCCGAGAACCTGTCATTCACTACATCAGAACACGTGAGCAATCAACCTGAGACAAATCATCATCATCATCGATCCTCCGCGGTCTCCTCCAGTCGAAAGAAGTCCATCAAAAGTCAAAGGGACAAGAGCTCCACCACCGACCATCATCAGAGCAACGGTGCCATACCCAAACATTCGCTCGTTCCACCTCCATCACGTCCTCCAAGGTCAACAACATCCACTTCTTTCCCCTCATCACAAAGTCAACCGAGTTTATTTCACTGTTCGTTGGGTTCTCCCCCGGGTTCCCAAGCCACGCGAATGCGAAGTTCTGGCTCGACCTTGAGTCAACACGACGCCGACTGTTTGGGTGGATTCCCCACCACCCAATCCATGCATGCATTGGAGGGTCTTGAAGGCCACGGAGCGGGGAATTCGAGAGCGGACACGGATGAGAGGGAAAAATTACGCGAAATGCTGGCATCGCTGAGAAAGGATCCATTTGATGAGGATTTGGAGAACAACGACGGAAGTTTCTTTCCTTGCGAATTTTGTGGAGACCCTTACCCGTCGGAATTTATTATGCGCCATCAAGTAAGCGGAAGTTTGAAAGCTAAATGCCTTAAAAAGCTTTTTTCTAGACCCTTTCAAGCGTTGGATGCATTGGATTTTATGTTTCATATGCCTTGACATAGTGTTCTGAACCCGTTTTTCCACAAAAGAAACCATTTTGAAGAGGAGTATCCTTACTTTTACTACGTTTTCGTTTCAGCTCTCTTGCGACCTAAATCCACGACCTGTCAGCTCTGGGGACGGTTTCGATTATTCCAAAATCCGCAAACGGGTCAAACAAAACATGGAACTAGCCAAAAATATCCCCGAGATCAAATGAATCATGAGGAATATGAAATATCCAAAAACATTGTCGTATTTGGGGGAACGGACGAACCGATCTCCCCACCATTCATAGGAATCATAGGGATACCTCATTGAGTTTCCCCGTGAGTCACGGTCCACACACAAAAAATAACCAGGGTGTTGCTCTCATTAGAGAACAACACCAATTTCTACAGCCTTGTAATGAAATAAAAGCCTTGTGATCCGACGAACTGAAAACGCTCGGCGTCTTAGGAAACTGTCTAACCGTGAGAACTGACAAAGCCATAACAAAAGGGGACGAGGGCCACTTTCCCTGCGAGAAAAATCCCTCTGAGTGTGATCCATTGACGACTTCGAATCCAAAAGAGAGACAAACACGAATAAAACCAACGAGATATTATAACGTCGACTGGTCGAAAACAAAGTGGCATAAGTCCAATTCAGAAGACTCAGCCAATCATACATTGGCCAGAACCTAAAGATAGAACCCATAGAGAGATCAGCCGTGTGACCATTAACAAAACTTGGCACCGAACAAGGAAAGAATACAGGCAGACGTGAGATAAAAAGGTCAGATCTTCCAAATTCGATTAGTAAATGACCTTCGGGCCAATCGGTCCCAGCCGAAAGCAAGGGCCTTTGCATTGTACTTCTTTATTGGAGGCAGAATACATACTACATATATTTTTGAAGAAATATCGTTGACGACCCATCAAACTCAAAACGCTGAATTCGCTGCTTATACACCCTGACACAGAAATTTGTTCCGGTGACATTTTTAAATAAAATTTACAAGCACAATAGATCGACAAAGAATACCTATTATCAAGACACGGAGACGCCTCTCTTCTCAATGTTATTGGTTGTTCTTCTTGGTATGTTCCCTAACACGTTTTATAGTTTTTCTGCTTGCTCGAGCTTTCTCTGAAGGTGCTCATTTGCAGTCGAAGCCCGGGCGTTGAAAAAATATTACATCAATTTTAACCGTACACCATCGAAAATATTTTGTTTGGGGGAGCTCCCAGATCAATTCCCCTTTCCTCTCAAATAATAACAAACGTCATCCAGCCATTAAAAGTCAGTCAATGTCACTCGTCGTGGAGCGGGTTAAAAT
>NC_081448.1:8791465-8809505 GCF_007210705.1 Tigriopus californicus
ATCCACTCAGTATTTCATTTGACTCACCCAAAAGTTAGCCCAATTCCTAGACTAAAAAACCCGCTTTTTGAACCGTGCAAGAAGGGTAACATTTAGGGTTTCTATTCAGAATTTAGAAGCAATGTCAACGATTCAAATTTACCCCAGAGATGTCAAGATTACCTCGACTGCGTATAATAAACCTTTTCCCAACAGAAAATGGCTCTATTTGCATTAACAAGAATATATGGTGGCTAGGCTTAATCATCAAAACGTGACAGACATTTAGAAGGTAATTGATTTTCATGTTCTCTTTTACCCTCCCCCTTTTTATTTCAATTTAGGCCTGTAAATGTAGCCCAAAAGAGAAGAGCTTGAGGAAAGAACATGGATAAAATACCATTTGGAGGTACCCAGGGAGATAAATATCGCAGTTTTCAGATAATAAATTGAACGGTAGTAGTAGCAGTAGTGTGCCAGGGTCTATCTCATTCTCCCTCCTCTCTGTCTCTATTTCCCTCTTGAAGTTGGGAGCTCCCCTCTCGAAATTTCAGTCAACCTGTTTCCTTCTTTTTCTTTTTGCTTCAAAGCTCGCACTCCTTGGCTTGATCCACACGGTGCGACACAAATCAAATTGGGTAAAAAATGAATTTAAAGTGGAGGGCTTTTTTTCATTTTTGATTCTTTATTTGAGTTTTCGTATGGTCGCACAAGGCAGCTTTGCTTAAAGTTGTCATGGATCTAAGTATTAAAAGTTATCGAGATGTCTCCCAAGAGCGTTAATTTTAAGGACAACAGAACATATGGAAGCATAGGTTCTCGGCAAAAAAATTTCAAGACAAGTCAGTGGGTTTTTTGCCAACAAATTTGTCTATAGCGATTTGGAAACTGGCTGTGAATTTACACTTACTTTTCTTGAATTGAGAGCAAGCTCAAACTTTCTCGTTAATGTTGCAGTAAAAGCACCCCCTCACCATGATCATCCTCTTGCGCCAGTATTTTGTTTTTGCGGACTTCCTTACCGCTGCTGGGATTGAAATCCCGGCAGTTCAAGACGAGAAATTTATTTATTTATATATATTATTTGATCGACCAACGAATTAGTGTTGGCTGATCTGGCTATTGGTTTATTGATATAAATTGAATAAATAAAATTCCAAAAGTCAATTTGGTGTTAGGCGTTAACAGAAGCCTTAATCATGATCAAATGAGCTTAGGAGGTTTCTCAGCTCATGTCTATAGAGAAGTGTAAAGCTTTGGGATTTCATACTAGTGCGCCCTCTGGTTCTACCATGAAGTAAGTGTCACCACACTTCTTACTGAAGACAAAATTTTGGCAACAAATATTTTTTTCGTATTTCTGCATGTTTTTGTCCCTTGCCATGTAATGTCGTCTTTTTCAAGTGATGTTCGGACTTAAATGGTTAAAAATAATTGTCAAGCTATTTCCTAGGATGGCGAACAATTTTGTCAATGAAAATTTGGAAGCGCTGGATGTGCTGAAATCATGGTAGTTCTTGCGGCGATTGTGGCGCAGCCTGACTAGCTCACACAGCTGAAATCCGATCCGGTACTTTACACGTCTCTATTTGATCTGATCAATGAGAGAAAATAAAGTGCCATAAGTGAATGTAATAAAGATCCTCAATGGAATGCCCGAGCAGCTACGCCCACGTATTCTGTCCCTTTAAATTTGGTATTTGCAAAACATTTCCTCCAAGTATCCTGTTTGTGGTAGTTGTATACAAACATGTGTTGAACGGATCACATACCATCCATTAAATGTTTTAAACTAATGCCATTATCTCAAAACTGGACCATATGAGCGTTTCATTTTACTCAAACTGGAGGAAAGTTACAAGAACTGATTGAACCTGAGCTTTACATAATCTACTCGTACTATCTTATTCTCCAATGCTAGTTTCTGATGCGCCGTGTCCTCACTCTCGCCAGGCAAAAGAAAAGGAAAAAGCGAGAAGCAAGACTGAAAAAGAGGGTCCAATGAAGAGGAACAGCTTTGACTTCATAACAGAACCTGTCCTAACTTTCTTCATCGAAATCGAAGGCATGATTTGGAAACGGGGACAAATTTCAAAAAGCTCTTTCATGATCTACGGGCGAGCTCAAAGCTCATGACAAACGGAAATATTGGCCCAATCATCCACAAACGACTGACACAAACACAAGAGAAGCCTTCCAAAATGCCAGTGCACCAAGTCGCAATTTTAAATTTAATCGGCGTCAAGATGATTTAATGAACGGGAATTAGGCCAATCTAGATGAAGACGAACATCCGTACACAACTTCATAGTGATTGAAGCAAAGCATCAAATATTAGAGTACTTTTTTTGTACATAGATATAGGTAGGTAGCAGAGCGCTTGAAGTGGCAAAAATGGAAGGGATGTAGCAGAAGAGATCCTTAACTTGCCAATATAGAGTCAAGGAGAACCTTGAAGGCGTAGTGTATTTCATACTTGAATTCTAAACGATTATTGATTATTATCCAAAACTCACCATTTTGCAAACATATAGAGACCGAATAAAAAAGGCAGGTTTAAAGTTGGTGGCATTTGTTGGAAAAGTAGCATCCAAGTTTAAGAAAGCCCTCAGAATGTCAAACTATCAAATGTTGTTAGTAGGGCTTTTTAAAGTCACAAGCCACATGTCGACGATTGTAGTGGTCAAGCCAAGAAAAATTGACATTTTCTTTGAACGAAGAGGGCAGCTCCAGTGAGCTTTAAAAGGTCTCTCGCTCTCCCTAGAGGAGCCGAAAACAGGGACAAAGTCATTCAAAAAAAGCTCGCGAAGAGCTTACTTTCAACAACTTATAAACAGGGACCCGCTTCAGTATGAGTTTTTAGTATAGTTCAGTAATCAGACCCAAAACTGCCCATGTGGCCTTGAGGTTTTTTCCCCTGACACCCATTGACGCAGCTTTTAAAAACCCATTCCATTAACAGGATCGATGGGGGAAATCCCACCGAGTATCCTCAACTTCTAACATCTGATTGAAATGCATTGATGATGGTTTGTAGAGGCGGTTATTCATGTGTTGGAAATCGTCGAAATTTTGGAACAATGAAGAAACAAGAGGAATCTTTCCAATCTAATCCGAAAGGATTTGATTTAAATGCTGGGGGAATTGGCATGCCACCCTTGACAGGATTAGTTCAATATCCATTAGCCTCCGGTATTCAAGGATAATCTTGAGACTCTGATAAAGGTTGCCTTCCGTTACGTGGACCTTGAATTCCGCTACAAGTTTTTATCTAAACACACTGTAAACCCCCACAACTATGCCTTGTTCGCTGCGCTTTTAAAAGAAATTGAGCAGTATGTGGTTTTCCAAAGAAACCTTCTCTAGTTCAACGACTGGGAATTAGGCACACAAGGAGCCTGGTAGAACCAGTCAACTTGTATGTCTGCATGGGTATGGAAAATGGGAAATGGAACATGGTTTAATCATGTATGAACCAGACCAGGGGCTTAAAATGGATAAGCCTCACCTCTTCTTCACTTTGTACATTGTATCTTCTTTCCCTTCTCGATCTCACAACCATGTACGTACGCAGCTATGTAGGTCTACGTAGCTCTACGTACATACATAGCTCTACCAGTTTCCAGGCATGAAATTTGTCAATATCAGACTTCAAACCCGGTCCTGGTTAACCTTCTTAGCTCACTCGACGGGAAAATCGACCATGGATTCGAGGGCGAGAAGGTGTTGTTGTTGTTGTTGTTGTTGTCCAACGAACAATGCAAGTGAACCCCCCACAACGAAAGATGGGATTTTCATATCCGTTGGCAAAGTACCGAAGTTTCATGGCCAATCAAACCTTTCCATCAGCACGCGTCAAACTCTTGACATGTTCTAAAAAACGTCGCCTTGACCAGACGGAGATTGAATGCGGCAAATCCAAAGAGGTTAACGACGTTTAGCTCACAATGCGAAAAGGAAAAGAGTCAAGGACGACACATTGCCCTTCAGCTGATTTGGAAAGCTACAGGATCTAGTAATTAATGTGGCCTCTCTAGGGATGCTTTAATCAAATTCTGGGCCCAATTGCCGTCAGTATTTCTTGTTCTCGAGCGGCGGCGTCCTCACCATTACTACAATTACTCCTACTACTACCACCACTACATATAGTGTTAGTTCGTGATCGTACGTCAAAGACGGTCGAAGGCTCAGTCAGGCATTGTTGAGATATCAAGCCGATGGCAGCCACTTAGCAAATTCAATTGTCCCACAAATGAAAAACCCTGAGTTATACAACATTCGCCGAAAGCACGTTGGCACACTCACTTACTCAGTCAGTCAAGTTAGTCGGTGGGTTCGGCCTCCAGGCGTTTGTTGCACACGTCTCGCATCTAAAACACGCATATAGGTACACTACCCACAATACCCTCAGCAGACCTCACCGCCTCATCCATATATGTTCAGTAGTTTTCGTACGTATCACTATCCTACTCCCGTACGTGTTATCCAACGGCGCTTTCAAGCACAAATTGTACGAACATGCACACCTACAGAGCACAACATTACGGGACATGTACCAATTCGTACACCGAAGACCGAAGATTTTCATTATTGTCGTTGTTCAAGGAACGCACGGAGAGCCGGTGGCCGCGGGGCCGATCAAGCCTGTGGGACAGACAGAAAACTGGGTGATCGAGGTTGGGAACAGATGAGTGTGTTGGAAAGTGGGAAACTCGGGGCACGAACGGATAGTCGAGTGATGGGGAGACGAACGAAAAATGGAATACTTGTGGGTGCTCTGGGGCAGATCTGGGATTTGAGTTTGGCCTCCAGTAATATCTGTCCGTACTCCTTTTTTTTTTTTACTCTTCGGCTAACGATAGTCCAGCTTGACTTTCTTACGTACGTAGATATAGTCCCCCGGCAATGGATCTCACGGCAAAGGATGAGGAGAGGTCGCCGCTGTTGACGACGACGACGACATCGACGTCAACAACGACATCAACGTCAACGACGGGCCCGACGAGGGAGGGCGGGGGCGAGGACGAGGATGAGGATGATAATGATTCAGCGGGAGAACCGAAGAAATTGTCCACATTTCCTTGAAATTTGCTCAGACTAAAACTAGACGGATGCTTCAGTTGAATCGAACCAATCAGAGAAACAACACTGAGCCGGTGTGCGGGCTAGCCATCACCAACAATAACAACAACAACAATGAGCCTTCAGGACCAACGTTCCTACGAACTAGCCACCCACCCAACATCGGACAGAATGGCTCACGGGTCATGGGTTGGAGAAAAAGGGAAATAAACTTAGAATTGGCAATCTGTCGACCCTGAACCACTCCAAACCTCCAATTCTCTTTTACCTCCTATCGATTCAATGGCTGAAACCAAAACGTTATTTTGTGACTTCAGATAAATTTGCAACCCTCTCCCCGGGTCGAGTGAGACAAATCTCTGTGAGAAATGTCAAACGTTTAATTTTCTCAGTCATAAATGTTTAGACAACTGTGAGAGGGCTTAAGCCAGAGACATCTGACATCGATTCTGCCCTTCGTTTCTGGACCGTCACTTTGATAAAATAACATTGAAAGTACGAACAGTCTTGCCATCTTTTAGCATACTCTACGATGAAAAGTCTTTCTTTTCCTGTAACCAAACGAAAAAGTCGGCATTTCCGCACCGGTGCCGTGTACAATATAGCGAAAACTTAAATCTTATCGAAATCGGATTACTTCTTAATCTGATTTGTTTTCTCGGTGTAAAGTTGGAGGATCTTAAAACGAGCTTGGTTCTCACATAAATATATTCGTTCAAAGTTCTATTCTAGTTTTCATTTTCAGATCGATCTCTGAATTGGCAGGTTCCTCCCATTTCAAACACAAGGCCTGGTTGTTTTGATCCTTGGGGGTCTTCTACTTCTCATTCGCCCTCCCACTGACCCTTATCAAGATGTCGTCGGAACACGAAATGTGTCCCAATTGGTAAGATAATCATTGCTTTCCCAAAAACTAACGAACGGTCTAACCAAATAGCGCCTGTGGCTGAAATATGTACTCGCTGCACTCAGTACAAAAGAACATAATCTCTTAGTAAATTTATGGCACATGAATATGTGTGAATACATTTGCATGATGGAAGTTAGAAAAGGTTGCAAGGTGCATTTGTGCCTGGCATTCATCGTAGGTCATTCCACGCATGACATGGATTTGGACTGCAAGCTCATGCTGTCCAGCAACAACCCCCCCTCCCCCCTCCTTTTTCTCCTTACCCTACTCTCCCTCTGTTCGTTCGTTCGTTTGTTCGGCCATCCATCCATCCAACCTCCCTTGAGAGGAACGACAACATGGAGAGAGGGGAGATAATTTCCAAACACTTTTCAAAATGGCACAAAGCCAAGAACTTATTAGAAAGTGAAGGAAGCCAGGCTCTTCGGGAAAACGTACGTACTCTATGTAGTATATGTATGTACAAATGTAGATCCCTGGCCCAATGTTGAGTGAGGTGCCACTGGCGGGATCGGGTTCGGGAATCCCGTGACTTTCGAGCCCGAGTGAGCGGTGTGCTCTGCTTAAAATTCACAAGAAACAAACTTCAACAATCTCATCCTCGAGTGAGAAAAGTTCATTAATGGGTTGTTACTAGGACAAGGATTTGCCATCTAGGATTTCCCATTAATGCCCTCTTTTCCTCTCAAGAACGGCATGCTCATCTGCTGCGAGATTGTCAACCAACTCCTCGAGGGTTACGATTACGGCCACATGAACGAGTACTACAGTATTACCATACAATACAGCCACACAAAAAACGAGAATCACGACTAAACTTTCTGGAGAGAAAAAGGAACTATACTTCGTTTGTGTTATGCTGGAACTTGAGAGCAAACCATTGAGCTGTGCTGCCTTGAAAAAGATATGGAACAAGTTCAAATGAACCACTTTGTTAACGACTGAGCCCTCTTCAGTATTTCAAAGAGAAAGGGGAAACGAGTATGGGAATGACTACTATTCGTAAGCTTAGAGTAGAGAGTTAGCTGTGCCTGAAGCGTTGGCTAGCTAGTTGGTTGGCGGGTTGGTGGGCTTGTCCTTTAAGCACTTGACTGAGCTTGATCGTTAGTCCAATCCTCGTCTAACTACTTGGACCACGAGTACACACATCATTAATACGAGTAAGACGGCTGTTTCGAACGATGAGTGGAACCCACCTCCGGTGGCAAGTCTTTGGAAATTTCACATCAACCCCGAAACCGCTCTTCGAGATGCCAGCCTAAGGCACCAGCATGTGTACACCCAAAAGTAGATCCATGTTTTGGATGAAGATGTTGATGCAGTCATTTTATCTTGGAGAGGAATCTCGCTCCGAGTCTTTTTTTTACAACCGATTGACGAACGATCCCTTTTCGCTCTTTGATGGAAATGTGAGTAACGATCACTAGGCGGTGAGTGAGTGCACTCCATGATTCTTTCCGTGTGGAAGCAGACTCGATCAAAAACAGAGAATATTCAATCTGGGTCCTAAAAAGATAGCGGTTAGAGAAAATCCACTACGCTTAATAATTCTACTGGGATTTTCGTGTACGTACAGTGAATGGAGTATGGTTAGGGCATGTCGATGAGAGCATTTCGGGTGGTTCCAAATTTTGAGCTTTGAAAGTGATAAACTTTCGCACTTTCGGGAGTCGAGTCAAATATGTTCAAACTTTTGACGAGGCAACATATTTGCACAGCCGCCGAAAATGGTTGGGGAAATCAAGTTGAGCTTGCCAATACGGCTTTGCCGAATGCTCAAACCCCCGTACGGGTGCGTTCACTTACATTGCAAACATTCACCATTACAACAAGCTAGTGAGTGCAGTTAGCTACGGTGTAGCCTGGCCGGGTAGAGGCGGACTTGGGAGGGAATAAAATTGGCTTATCTCAGAATTTTCTGTGCATAAATTTCAGTAAACGGGACATTCCGTTGTCCGTGTACACCACCCACACGGCTCATTGCGCCCGAAATTTTGTCGTGTGCAAAGATTGCGGCGAGACCATAGAGCGATTCGACATGGTGGAGCACAAGCGCAATGCTCATGCCATCATGGTGTGCGATCAATGCGGGGTCAAGGTGGAGGCCCGCAAGCTCAACGACCATCGGGTGAGTTCAGCAAGCACAAGAATAAGAACAGAGAAGGAAAAAGGGTGTATTTTCAGTCTATCAGTGAGAGGAGGGCGGGCGAAAGTTGAATCTACCGATGTATCGTATGCTAGAAAGTACGAGACAAATTTCGAGCAGTCTTTCGATTCCGATTTTAACATTTTTTATCCCTTCTTTCTGATCTATTTTGATTTTGCAATTGGCCCTGATCATTCACCAATGCTTGGGATAGACAGGCCTAACTTGTTTACGGAGTGAACCAGACAGTTGTTTGTCATAATCTGAAGTTTTCTTCACTGAAATGGGGTAATTGGCCTTACGTAGTTGAGAGAAGCCGGGCTAAAAAGCCTTGAGCAAGTAGAAAAAGAAAATCAATGAGCGGACTGTGTGCAAAATTTGCATAGATTTAGACCGAGTTTTCTGCTCGAGAAGTTCCTGATTCAGACAATTTAGGATCAACATGAAAGTACGCATTTGTTTGTATGGGCAAGGTGTTTATCCGCCCATTAATGAAAGAGTACTGTATATCTCAAGAGGTAGGTGAAGTGCCTGAATCGAGTCATTCACAAGGAAATCCCAAGCAAACTCTCGACAATGCCGTACGATCTCGGAAGAGCAGGAGCGAGATTCTGGACGTCGTGAAGGAGTGTGATGATGTTTTACGACTCAGCGAGGCCATTCGTCTGGCCTTGACAGACATAAATCGGTCGCCACGTTTTAGACACAAAAAAAAGATCAAGTTCACTCGGTTGCTCTGACTTAATCCCAGAACCTAAGAAAAACCTTGTGCTTTCATCCTGCAGAGTTTCCTTTGTCCAAAGTTGTTATTGGTATGCAAATACTGCGACCTCGACGTTCCGGCCTCCAATTTGTCTGAGCATGAATGTCACTGTGGGGCTAAAGATGAAAGATGCCCACACTGCGAGGCCTGGATTCCACTACGCGATCTGGACAAGCACATGAGCCAGTTTCATGGTCTCTACAACGCCAGAAGCCAGAGTCGACCGCGTCGCGAAGGCTCCTTGGCCCCACGACCTTCGTCCTCGCAAACGCGAGTAGGACCAGGTAAGCGTCACGGCAACAATACAATCAACTTCATCAATGAAAAGAGGTTGCTGAGGCTTTAAATGGATTTGTTTTGTTCGTAGATTGGTCCACCGAGCACAGCACCGACACCTCTGCTATGCTTCCTTGTGAATTTTGCGAGGGTCTGGTACCAATTCATAAATTGCTTGAACATCAGGTAATAAATTGATCATTGAGCCAAGTGCACTTGGCATTTAGCTTTGGAAACCAATTGGTCAGCTAACTGTTCCATTCCTGATCTTTCCGAAGGCGGAGTGTGTCAATCCTAGTAATGTTCGGGGCAGCTCCACCCTGCTTTCCTCTCCGTCGACCTCTTCATTTGCAAGCGGTCTCTCACGTTCCCAATCTATGGTATCCAATGATTGGCTTCAAATCCCAAACAAAATCAAGATCCATCGCCAATCCTCTGCTGTGGAACCCACTCATGAGAGAGCTTCACGAAGGTCCTCCCGAGTCACTCGACAGGATAATGATGATGAACCCTTCCAAATGCCCTGCCACATTTGCAATCAAATGATCCCCACCGAAAGAATTGAGAGACATCAAGTGAGTACCAACGAAGTTCAGCCCTGTAGCAGACAAGGGGATCAATCAGTCATACTTCGTAATACTTTCAGATGACATGCGTGAAAATGCCTGACTCTGGCCACGCCATCCGGGCCGCCAGCATCACCAGGACCATGAGTGCTCGAGAAGCTCGTGCCACCACAGAAGACAGGACCATGCGGAGCGTTTATCGGCAAAGTTCCTTCAATGACCACTCTTCATTTCGAAGAGCCGAGAGCCTCTCTCGACAACCCTCGATGTCCCGGCCTAGCCGTTATACTAGTCTCTATGGGACTACCTACAGCCACGACTATGTGTCCGCTTCCCGTCGAACGACCATGTACAATGGATATTCGGGCTTTGCCATGTATAATAGCATCTCCCAAGGATTAGATGAAATCTCCTATGGGGGAAGATTATCGAGAAGAAACAGCATATCTGATTCTCGACGAACATCGACCGTAACTTCACCCACGTCCAATGCCGACTATACTCTGCCCACTCTCTTGGCCACTTATGAGGCCACAAAGTCATCTTCGGCAACATCAGGTGGAGGTGTGGGAGGAGGAGGAGGAGGTGTTCGAGGCTCTTCCCTTTCTCGGCAAAATTCCGTTCGTGTCGATGCCCATAAATCATACCAGGAGAGGCTTGGAAGGGACCTCAATAGATCGGAATCAATAATTTCAAAAGAAGGCAAGGATGTGCCCAAATCGAGGCAAGACTCCTGCCGTCGAAAGGAGCGAGCTCCAAGAGATCGCGAAGAGAAGCCCACGTCTGGCGGTAGCATCAAACGAAGGGTCTCCTTCAACGATAAAGAATCCAAATCAGGCCTCGCCATCCACCAGGATGAACAAGGGGGAACCAATGTGCCGAATAAGCCTCGAAGACGAAAGGATCCGTTAAAGGAGCGGAAATCCGGCAAGTCCAAGAAAAGAGACAAGTCCCACGATGTGGTGATTCAATTTGACGAGAAACGCAAATCTCAACCGGTGGGTGATGAGCTCTTTGTCAAAGTGAGCACGAAGTTGAAAGAAGTCGAGAGAGAGCGAAATCTTCAGGATGAACGAGAAAAACTTATGTCCGGTGGTAGCGAAAGCGAGTCAGTCGCATCCATGACGTCGTCCTGTCAAAGCAAAAATGAAGAGAATAAGAAACAGGGCAAAAAGCTCAATAACGCCTCGGAGCATGCCGCACAAGGCAAAGTGTCGAGCACAGACGAGAATGACCTAAAACTGTCGACAAGCAACGTGCAAATGGTCGAGACTTTGTCATCTGGAGGTCATCACAATTATCATGGCAAAGAAAAGGTGAACGTCTCGTCCTCATCCTCTTTGGCCTTGTCCATGTATGAATCGGGCTACAGCACAGCAGCATCGATGGCATCGGTACCCTCTCATGAGGATCCCAAGGGCAACAGCTACGGCAAGCTATATTCCACCAACAGCTTCGACCAAGATCGAGCTTTCGCCGAGAGCTCGGCTGGCTCGTCCAAGGCCACGACCTCTTCCGAGGCCAGTCCTCAACAGAAACCTAGGCAAAGCCGCAATACCCAACACAATAACCCGACCTCGAAGAACGAGGTTGCGGGAGATGAGCCCGATCAACTTCGTCGTTTTCCTGAAGTGTCCACAGAGTCCAAGTCTAGCTCGAAGCGCAACTCTTTGGATGGGAAAACGGTGCAAAATCTGGCCCAAGATTTGGCTGCAGAGTGTGCCAAGGCCTATGCACTTATGGAAAGCAGCTTGTCGAAGTTGTCCACTGAATTTGCAGTCGGACCTTTTGGCATCACTCCAAGGCAAAAGGTAAGCACGAAGGAACGGAGGAGCAGGGAAGGAACAAACAAACGGGAACAAGGAAGCAAGGAGGGTGCAGGAGATCTATGGGGGAGATGGAGGAGGAGAAGGAGGCGAAGGAGAAGATGGAAGAGGAGAAGTAGGCAGGTGGTGGACTGAACTCGTAGCCGAGTGTCTCGAGCGGTGATAATTTCTCCGGTAATGTCATCAGAATGTCACTGACGTGTGAGATCACCGGACTTAGCAATACATACTGGATATCGAGGCCATTAAGAATCCTGTGCACGTAGAAACAAGTTCGTCTTTCATTCCTCTATGACATGAGGGACCGGGATTTCTTGACGTCAAAAATTTCAATGGAATGTCAAAGAACATCTCGGACACAAACTTGTTCCAAAATCAAATAAGTCTTTTTAAATAGTCTTAATATTATCTATCATCATTTGGACCTCAAATCATACGGAAATACCATCAACTTTTGAAGACCAACGAACATGAAGTCCTTCTCTCTCCTTTCTCGGGCTCCTTTATTGTTTAATTTGCTTCCCTTTAATATTCGTAGGGATTGCACAAGTGTTGATCCTGTATTAGGTTTGAAGTCAGGCTGGAAAAAGTTCTTGACAAAAATTCCTGATCACATTCGTTGACAGATCAGATTTTAAATGAATAGTTAGCCAAATATGAATGATATTTTTTTCATCTTATACTACCGATAATTGCATCCCAGTAGCTTTAAGCAGGTTCGCAAAAATACCTTTCATAACAACTTGGCCAATTTAGTAAGAAGAAAGCCCATGAACGAGCGGAAAACCTCGGCCCACAATTGGCAATATAATTCATTTTTGTCAAGATTTGTTCTCGCGAGTTTTTTTATATTCCGCGAGTAAATGGGGCCAAGCAGATAGTTGCCAAGTGCATCTAGGACATGACACATTAGTCGGGCAATGGAGCATATCATCTCAATTTAGGCGAAGAACCGACAACATGGGTGTATCCTAAGCGAGTTGCCTTCATCGGACTTTCCTTCACATTTCAGAAGCAGAGGAAATCCCAAACCACTTCCACTCAAAATTGAAGAGGATCATCAGACCTGGCTGGCGCTGGAAACGAAATTGCCACCACTTCTTAAAATTCATTCTTGATGATGAGCAAAGCATCATCGACACATCTTCATCCACTGCCAAACTCGTGGAGATCAGCAATTGTAGTAATCTTTTTTTTTATTGTTATTCATGTTCATTTTGTTATTCTTATTATTGGTAGATGTTGTTGATAGAGACACTTCAGATGGTGATAATGAATGTATTGTATGACAATGTTTCGAGTTGGAGAGGTAAATTTGAAATTTGAGAAGAAAAACGGATCAAGATTCATTCGGATGAGTTTCTTACGAGGTGCTCTCAGAGAAATAGAATGAAGAGAATGTATTGTAGGTAGGGTTGTAGGAGTAATAACAATTGTATGGTATGGACCATGTAGCAGTCGTAGCAGCAATGGAGTAATGATGAATATTGCATGAAGAAGTTAGGCAAAAAGAGGTGAGGATCAACCACCTTTGGGAGGAGTCCGAATCAGATTCCACCTCCAGATGTGTGATCCCGCTTGGAATATCTCGGGTGAAAGACATAAATGCACTAAAAAATGTTGTCCATACTCTACTTTTAAGCTCAGGCAAGATCAGAGGAAGGTTCGTCCTGAACGGATGTCTAGAGATTAGAATCACTCGTTGCGTCATTGAGGGGAGGGAGGGGTTGATCACATTGACCATCACCTGGTTAAGAGGCGGTGCATGATCTCGTTGTCGTGGTTCCTCGTCGTTTAGATGGGCCATGAGATGCGGCAAAGTCTAGGACTGGCGTGTGTAGCTTGTAGCCTTGGTCGTCGCTTACCTTATGAGGGACTTTGCCTGTCTATCTCTCTTCCTTTCCGTTTCCTTAGTTGTTGAACAACGGCAACTGGTTGAAATCGAATCCACGCTTGCCTTTGACAGCCAAATAGACGTATCCCAAATGGTAAGCCCCCGGGATGAAACAGATCAGCCCGGCGATAATAAACACAGCTCCTTGAACTCCTGCTAGAGACTCGATGCAATAGGCCACCATACCCGCAATCACAAGGCCTGAAAGACGAGTAGAGGGGATTGTGATTATTTATGGGCCCAAGGAATCTTTTTTAATTTATACGATTTCATTCAGAACTCATTTCGCCGTATATCCGGAATTATTTAAAGGCACTTTATGGGGCAAAGTATTAATTGATCCAAAAATTGAAAAAGTTTTATTTCGTATGGATTGGACTTTGAAACGTGCTATTGACCAAACCTGGCTCCGAAATGCCATAAATGACTGGTCAAACTTTAGCTTTTTCGTGAATTTCACGAAGATTCTACATGATCCGTCCTCACAAATACAAGGAAAATTGGCCAAAAGGCCCTTTATCGGCTGAAACTGCAGAAAAATGGCCCACATAGTAAATCATAACATTGTTTTAACAGATGGTTTTGCACTACGCTATGGTAGTGCATTAAATCCATTTTCTTCAATTCGAGTTAAAGAGAGTTATTTTTAACAGATGTCTCTAGAAGTTGTATTGACAAATCAGGGAATATACGACCCAAAAATCTCGGAACCTTGATCGACCAGGTTCGATTCAGGAGTTTTCAATCTATTTCGAAATTTTCGAACAGATTGGTCCATTGAAACTTCAAAATTTATATCTGCCCTCTCATTCGATCCGGATCAGCCTAAAAACTCACCTAACCCCAAAACCAAAAGCGTTGCGGCGGCCAGCACCACTTTCCAATTGGCTCGGACTTTGGGATGGAGCCACCAGTATTTGTAGGCGCAATTTCGGCCCTCATAGTAGCCTCCATCGCGTCCGCCCCCGGAGTTGGAGGCGGCCGAGGCCACGAGTGATCCCGTGTCGGCATGATGGCTGGTCAGAAGTGTGGTGCCACCATGGCCGCCGTGCTCGGCAGCATTGGGCGTTTTGTCGGCCGACCAACGCGCCTCCAGATCCGGATGTCTGACTTCAGTGTAGCGAGCAAATTGGACGCCGTTCCGGATGATGGGGGCCGAGTCTAAGGCGGATCCGTGGGGGTCGTGGCCATCCTCTTCCTCCTCTTCGTCCTCTTCGCCTTCTTCTTCGGGAATATCAAAGGCATCATCAATCGAAAACTGATGCAGCGGCTTTTTGGCCGCAAAAAACGAGCTCATCTCGTCCGAGTGAATTCTTGGGATTCACTCGAGGGTGGGTGAGACCGGGTGCGACCGGGTGAGACCGGATCCAGGGCCCGGGTCCGCCTCAATATGACCCTAATGGACGGGAGGGCGGCCAAGGAGTGGATTAGCTGGTGTGTGGTGACATGGCCACCCGCCCCTCAATCGACACCCCGGTGAGATCCTCGTCCGGCCATGAGCGTGAGAGGAGTGAGTGATGCGGGCAGGCTCTTGATGGTGATGGCGGGAGACGGACGGGTTAACCTGTCTCCAGCCTGGGCGTTGGTCAAGGCCCTCGTGCACGCCTCTAGACGCCTTTGGCGGCTCCTGGCGTTGGCGCGATTCGACCTGGTCTTTGAGGCGTAACTGGATTTGTTCTTCTTTGTCTTCTGGGGTGTCGCTGGGCTGTTGTGCGTGCGTGTGTGTGCGTGTGTGTACTTGTGTCTTTAGTTGTGTCTTTAGTTGTTCCTGAGCGATGTTGTTGTTGATGGTGGTGGAGATGATAGTGGTGATGAGTTGGGGTCTCTAGGTTGGCCCCCCAGTCCATGGAGTCCTGGGCCTCGTTTGGCTTGCTCTGCTCTGCTTGGTCTCTCCTTCTTTTTCTTCTGGCTGCCTCTCGTTCCTCTCGTTCCTCTCGTTCCTCTCGTTCCTCTCGTTCCTCTCGTTCCTCTCGTTCCTCTCGTTCCTCTCGTTGTTCGAGCGCTCACTCACTCCTCATTCAAGTCCGTGTTGGATTTTGTTGTCCAAGTTGGCTAGCACTTAACTCTCTCTCTCTCTCTTTCTCTGTGTTTGTCGGGTCTGTGGGGGGGA
The DNA here is from genome assembly GCF_007210705.1 of Tigriopus californicus. Taxonomy (NCBI): domain Eukaryota; kingdom Metazoa; phylum Arthropoda; class Copepoda; order Harpacticoida; family Harpacticidae; genus Tigriopus; species Tigriopus californicus. The sequence continues at coordinate 8,807,018 of NC_081448.1, forward strand.
GGATGGGCCATTCGTGGGCCAGTGTTTCGGTCGTCCTTCTTTTTCTCAGTTCTCTCACGCCGAGTGTATGTAGTGGGTAGGGCGGGTATTTCTCGGCCCCGACCGACCCAATCCCAATACCGATCCAGTGGAAGCACGGGCGGACATAGTTGGGGCCCGGCCGCCGTTCGGCGGGAAAATGGGCCTGTCATTTTAATCGACAATTGACAAATTTCAAGTCTTTAAAGGATTTGCGATTTGAAAGTTGTATGTTAAATAAGTGTATAAACAACTTGTGATTATAAAAAGTAATTGCAATTGGTTACGTTTGATCCCAGATTAGTTACAATTTGTGACATTTTTAATGCAATTAACCCAAATCTGTCGGTGATATACCGGCAGAATCATTATGGCATGGTGGAGCAAGGGATCTGTAAAACATTTGTAAAATCTTCTTTCCAGTCAATTTCCATCTTTATGTAGCTTGTGGATCAATGGAACTCTCTTCCCTGAATACGTCTCATGCTTAAATTGTCCCATCTTTCAAGAGGTTGTTTGGCACCGAAAAACCAGATCAAGCTAATTTACTAAACATCAACTGTTTCTGTTTGAATTGTCTGTTGTTTGAGGGTTTTTCTTCTATTTTACTCAATGCCACTATGCGGTTGAGTGCTCTTTTCTTTCTGAGTTTTTCCAAATATTCTAAGGTGTTTTTTTTCTCAATGCTTGTACTCTTTTACATATGGTACTTTTGTTATTTGTCAGGTTCAATAATCAATAAAATAGTGAATTTTCAAGTCTGAACTCTTTTCCAAGGGCTAGTGATAATTGTAATCTTTATTTGTGATTCACGGTCATGCCAATAGGCAAAAAGAAAAAAGACAAGCCCATCATCACAAATAACAAAGAATTTAATGGACATTTGACCGTGGTGTTGATCTGAATATGTGAAGGTCTGTGATAATGGGTCTTGGCATATGGTACATGCACTGATGTCCTTAATCAAGCAAATCATTGTTTTCCCTCATTTGTGACCAAGTGCAACATAAATAACAATATAACCTACACCTAAATATTTCACACACCCTTCTTATCTTGTTAGCAGGCCTGCTCAAAACATGCAAAGGTAATTTTTTTAATTTCTGATATTTGGTATCAACTAAGTTATTTGCAATTTTCCGATTTTCCCTCCGTTAAGGCTACATGTGTTCTCCTTGAAAAATGGAAATGCCCAAATTTTTGTTGTTGAACAATTTTTCCTCCTTTCCCCATTGTGGTGCTCTTCTTTCTTGTTATAACTAGTTTTTTATTCAGAACACTTTTACATTGGTACAAGTCCGGCATATATTCAAGGGAATAAGTAGCCAAATGAAATAATTTGCTGTAAATTGAGGCTTTTAAAGGATGTATCTGTTTCTTAGTGTTCATTCATGAATATTTGCCCTGCAGAAATAAACAAAAAGAATAAATTTGAAAATGTAAATTTTTGAACAATTTGCTCCAAAAATGATGGAAGTTGCGAAAAAAAGAGTTCTGCTCTAAAATGGCAAAAGGGATAAAGTTAAGTCACAAAATTGCCATCTAGACCTTTACCAAATTGCTGAAAATGGAAAATGGCAGTCACTACTTTTTTCCAAAGTCGCGTATGATATGCGTAAAAATAGCCTCTAGTGCCAATTTTCAAGTTCATGTTTTCGAGCAGAGATGCAAGTGACGAAAACAGCAAACAGCCACAATGTGCTATCGAGCTTGGAATTATATACGAGGTTGCCACCTCGCGTGAAATATGTTCAAAATAGCAGATTATGCTCTGTAATAAAAGGCCGACTCTAGTGCTATACTTGACTGACTACCATACTTTACTTGAGCTTCAAAATGGTTTGGAAAAAAATACTCATTGTAGATGTTTATCCATACATCGAATTTCAACTTGAAACCACATCTCACAGAGCTCTCATATCGAAGTTCGGATGAAATTAAAATGCAGACTCTATGATTTAAGATTTGACGCCTTGGCCTGTAATTGAAGGAAAAGAGAATGTGGGTCTGCGATCTACTTGCACCCAATCAATTGCGCCCGCCAGCCAAGGAGACAGAATTTACTTTGGGCCCATCTAGCTAGTACTGGTGTGATCAATCTGCCCGTGACGCCAGTTTTCAAACCAGTACTGCCGAGTTTCATCAGAGTTCAATTTTTTTTCAGGTAGAGTGAAGTCACATTTTCTGACCCCAAAAAACAATCTGAGATCAAAGTTGGCAGTACTGATATGAAGGTTTGCAGAATGGGTAGATAGGCAGATTGATCACAACATTACTAGTTCGACTTATAGGCACCTTTAAGCTACAGCTGACTGATGACGTCATCTTCAAAAGCAAAGGTAAACAAATCTCTTGGGCGGTCACATTTCCAGCGCTACCATGACTATTGAACATTTAGCATTCATTCCTCCAAAATTTCAGTGAACAATGTCGCCTAAGCCAGGTAGTCATTACTTTTTAGTGGTTTTGG
>NC_081448.1:8810505-8810660 GCF_007210705.1 Tigriopus californicus
GATGTAGGAGCGGAAGAGTTGAAGAACTCTTGGAAGGGGGAGATTCTTGATGGGAAGTCGGTTATACATTTCTCCAATCCTAGCCCTAGCGTTGACTATTGATGATTTGAGATTTCAATCGGACTATGGTGGATATGGAAGGAGGCTACTACTAC
>NC_081448.1:8813150-8814504 GCF_007210705.1 Tigriopus californicus
GCTGAAGGGTAGATAGTTCCCAATTAGTTAGCAGGCTTCAAGAGCTTGAAACCTGATTGGATAGAAAATTTCGTTCGTGGCAGAAACCAATTGGTTAAGGTCTAGGGATCTCTTAGTGACACAATGCCGCAGAATTCATGACTTCAAATTGGCTTTTCCAGAGGGCTCCTTACTTTTACTCTCCTTTTCTCTTCTATTCATTGTTCTGATTCAAAAGGTTACTGTTATGAACTGCATCTTCTTGAAGTGACGACGCAAAGTCAGATTCGGGAAGGAATGACCATGACCCCAATAACTTTGCAAAATAACTTAGATCGAATCTACTCTTAGGTCACCGAGAGTAACATGACCTATAACAAAATGAAATTCAGGTCAATGGCCGTGGGTTCGACGTCATTAAAGGCTTTATCAGTCCCGATATGAATATGGCGGAAAGCTACTAAACAGGTCTCGTCCATGAAAGATTTAAGTGTATTCCTCAAACTTAACGGAAAATTTGTAGAGCAGACCCACTTGAATGTTGTTAAAGTGTTTCAAACGTGTCGTTAGATACATTGGACGTTGAATTCCAGAGAAAGTATTGCCATCCTAATTTTGTACTTCGTCTACTTGACTCTCCTTATTTTCTTGAATATGTCCCAAGACTGTCTGCAACCTAATACCATATACCTTAACACAATAGCAAGACCTGCTGTTATACATCATTCATTTACATAACTTGATTGACAATTTCAGGATGCTTCAAAATATGAGTTTGACCTCTCAGTACGAACGAAAGGTGCTTTGCATCTTGGTGGCACTTCGATGGTGAGGTATTACTCAAATAGATTTATTTTGCTTGTTAAGCTGTGCTTTTTGGCCAGAAGTAATCTGTATATAATAAAATTCAAAGCTAATAGGAGCTGGAAGTTATGAAGCTTGATTATATGATAACCGACCGTGGTTTTGTTCATGATGATGCTACGGTACTTTGGCGCTAGTTCACTGGCCAAGGAAAGTCGACTTATTGCTGAAATATTCCTGGACGGGATTTTTAAAAGTTTGTTATTATATATTAGTTCGTCATTAAACTTTAGTGAGTTACTTTCAAAAGTGGCTAGTTTCTTTCTTTCCGCATATTTAATTGTACTATTCACTTTCCCTACTTTTCACTGCCTTTAATTGACAAAAATCGTGGAGAAGTGTTTTATTTGCTCACATTTATCATTTATTTCCCGCGTTCAGTCCTCATTTTTTCTCCTTCCCCACGCTTGAACGCGGTCTCGCTTCATAAGAGTAGTTCATGGTTGTGGGTGTACTTCAGACTAGGGGATTTTTTCTTGGCACGGTTTTCCTTGGGAGAATTCACCACTGA